>NC_081156.1:18444660-18753891 GCF_012432095.1 Onychostoma macrolepis
ACAGGAGTGTCTCAGATTGCAGCTTCATAAGAGGCTTAACAATCATCTCTTTGGTCCCAGTATCACATCGCTGAATAAAAAACACCTTTTCTGTGAACACGTGACATGGTAAGTGCTTCTTCCACGTGCATGATAGATTTTCACAGCTTCAAATCCTTTCTAGGTATGCATGAAAAGATATCTTTGAAAAGGAAATGCAAATGTGTGAAAGAGGCAATTTCATCTTGTACAAGCAAGCAGATGAGTAAGGGGTTTCTCTGTAATTCTCCTGTTTGGTCACTCAGATTGATTGGCTCTAATTGAGCATGGGCATTAGCTCTATACCCCATGGCCGTGTCTCGGCAAATCAGGCTTCCTTATAAAAGCATGAAATTATTTGTGAAAGGCTCATTTTCTTAGTTATTTGAGCTTAGCTAAGGTCAGAGAAGATATCATTTGAGTATTTTATTTTGTAAAGAAAGAAGGGGAAAATACAGCAATGAGCCTAAGAGCATCATGATTGGTCTTGACAATAAAGCCTGCAATGGATGGATGGATGGATGGATAGATAAATAAATAAACGTGGCCCTTGTTAATTTTGACTTATTTAACTCTTATTTAATTAATAACGATGCTTTTCATTTAGCTAAATAGCAGTAAGGTGTTTTGATATACTGTTTATTCTTTGTGTTTTCAACAAACCTATGCCAGTTAATTAAAAGTGATCATAAACACTCAACTGTTTCAGGTCAGCGAATCTGTAAGTTGTTTGCAGAGGAGTGTCTATAGACTTATTCATCCGAATATTTAATTAAGTAGGTGTGGTAGATAATGGAGGCTTATAAGGGATTGTAAACAGCTGTTGTTGGTAATTAAAGGGATGTTTACTGTTTTGTTTAGTGTGTTTTCATTTGTTTCAGACTCACACAGAGTCATCAGTATGGCGATTAATGTTCCCTTTAAAGGGATAGTTCACCCAAAAATGAAAATTCTGTCATCATTTACTCACCCTCAAGTAGTTCCAAACCTGTACGAATTTCTTTGTTCTGCCGATCACAGAGGAAGCAAGTTTGCAACCAGGCTTTTTTGGGGCACCATTGACTTCCACAGTAGTAAAAAAATAATAAAAATACTATGGAAGTCAATGGTGCCCCAGAACTACTCTGTTTCCCACATTCTTCAGAATATCTTCCTTTGTGTTCAGCAGAACAAAGACATTCGTACAGGTTTGGAACTACTTGAGGGTGAGTAAATGATGACAGAATTTTCATTTTTGGGTATACTATCCCTTTAAGTAAGCTAGACCTGGTTCAAATGCATATTATTTTTTGTCAATATACCTGGAAAAGAAAGCTCCAGTCTAAAGTAAATGTAGTTGCCTTGTCACATGATTTCTATTGAGAAGTTCAAATACATATGAAAACAAGTGCAATTAGAATTTATTTCTGTGTTTTAAAAGAGTTTAAAAATGCTAGGTTGTAGCCATTAAATTAAAATAAAATAATCAGAAAGAAACGGATTAGCTCACTTTATTAATTAAGCTAGTATAATAATGAATTTATCTGAGATGTAGAAATGTAAATAAATAAATAATTAAAATAAATAAATAAACAAACAAACAAATAAATACCTCTTATGTGATCTGTTCTATTTCTGAATTAAAAGCCTGAGGCTTGAATTCTAGACAAAAAATAAATGTTGGCTAAAAGTAGTTTGGTATTATCTTTTAAATATTGTTGCAGCAATTTAGTTTTAAAATATTATAATTATTTGAAAACCGTTTGACCTCCAAAGTCAACCAATATGCTGGAAGCCATTTAGTTATTATCTTGAAAACCAGGAAACCAGAGAGGTCTCATAAATTCAAGGTAAATTTTTAATAGCCTGTTTAAAAATAATGATTGAGTTGTGTGGTGCAAGGATTTGGAAGGATGCTCTTCTTAATGGTTATATCGTTCGACATTTTTAGAGCCATTAATTGATTGATTGATTGATTTATAATGAAAATGGTATAACGATTTTTCGTTATACCATTGTATGAAACCACCATGTATGAAATACACCATGTATGAAATACATACCATATGTATGAAACCACCATGAATACATAAAGTTTCACAAATTTGGCTCTTGGAACTAGATTTTTGAGGGATTTCTCCTTTTTGTAATCACTGACATTTTTATTTGTTACTAAGCTACTGTATTTATAGTAAAAGGCACACTTTATTTATTCACCTTTTGTTTATTCACTTGAGATGCATTTTTGACAGAAAGACATGGACGGAAATATGATTACAAAAAATAAATAAATAAACAAAAAGCCATTTTCAGAGCCAGATACAGACACTTGTGTATTAAATAAACCTACAGAATAAAGGATATTACATTTTCTATCACAGAACTGAATTGGGAAAATTCTGGCTGAGTTTGAGATTTTTTTAAGGCTTTTTTAGGAAATTACATTTTAAAGTAAATGGTACTGGAAAAAGCAAAAATAAATGCATCTGCTTTTATGCTCAAAGAACCAAACCAGCTCAACAAATGGAGACACTAAGAGCTGTCTGAATATCTGACAAGAGACTCCATTAAATTCTGCTGGGTAGAGAGCATACATCTCCTTAATTGATTGATTGTACATACATTTGATGAATGATCTTGATATAGAATAATATACTGGACCTGTGGGATAGCAACATCATCCATCTGGGCTCAGTCAGGCTGTTCAGCACGATGACATGCATCCACCGAGCCAACTGGCACCATCACTCGATATGCTGCTGACTGCACTGTGACATAATAACCAATGCTGTGAAAAGCAGATGTGCATCAGTTCATTGTGTTTCATTTAGTTCAATCTGTCACTGAAAAGAAGAAACATTCATTACTCTTGATAACATTAGCTTAAAATGGAATATTATACTTTTAGCTATGGATAGAAACTCCATTTTAATAAAAAATTATGAAATAAACATTCAGAAAAGGATGAAAGAAAAACAGCAGAAATTAATTTAAAAACATTTTTTTAAACCAAATGAACCATGAAAATGAGAACCAGTTTCAATTACACCTGCAAGATAACAAATGGCTTAAGATGATATTCACAATCACGTTGAGCTGCTGAGGCAAGTCTATTTTTGCCTTTCATGATTGCTTTGAAGGAAAATAGGGAATGAGATGTGAATAAAATGTATCCATTAGGGAGTCTAAACGCTGTGGGAATGGTGTGTTCTGTGTGTTGTGAGCTGCCTGTCTGCATCTCATCACACTGATATTTAGTGCAGATGAGAACACTCACAACCTGGCATAATGCCCCCTTAGACATGATGCCAAAAACGGTCTGACGCACCTCAAAGATGCTGCTTTCACTCTGTGAAAATACAAATGACAATTAGCCTTATGCAAATGCCAGTGCTTTACATAGCACATTTTAAAGACTTCGCCATGATATTGGATTGTGATCGGAATGAAGGTTGTGCCAAGAAATACGTATATTCATAAAATGCTATGTTGAAAGTTGCTATGGATAAAAGTGCCTGCCAAATGAATACATATAAATCAATTAATTCACTGTATTGATACGAATACAGTGGTGGTATGTGATGGAATTTTCCAGGCAGGCTGGAGTGTAAATTAATATTGATCAAACCTGCTCTCCTTACATTGTTGAAATAAAACGATAGTATGTTTTCCATCATATCCCTTAGCTGATAATTATTAATCCATACATGAATGATCTCTCTCTGAAAGCTTAAAATAGCCTTGATTATTTATGACACATTATAATCTTTCTGATTACCAACACAACACTAATAAACATAGAAATTGAATAGAACGAATCATGCAGGACCATTTATCACAGATCAGGGCCGTCATTGTGAATGAGATTTTTCCCGGGGACTGGATGGGAGGAGGGGCCACTAAGGGCCTCTATAATATATCATACTCACCTTCATGTGGGGCCGCCCCAGATCATGTGAATTTTATGGTTAGTGATAATGAAAATGACTTGAATACCTCTTCTACAATTAACTTATTTTCAGTTTCTGAATTAAATGTCTGATCAAAGATTGGTAGCTAGTGCTCCCCAGTCCGTCCCGATGGCTACTGTGGACCATCAGACTCGGCTACGCGTTTCAGTGTGCCCGGCGTCCCCCCAAGTTCAGGGGCATCCGGTTCACTTCAGTCAAGGCAGTCGATGCCCCTGTCTTGCGTGCGGAAATCGCAGTCCTGCTGGCGAAGGATGCGATAGAGCCGGTCCCTCCAGCCGATATGAGGTCAGGGTTTTACAACACAACACTAATAAACATAGGAAATGAATAACTGAAGTTATGAATAACTGCGTTGGCATATTAATTGTCTCGAGTTGCTGGCAGTACACCTTGCCCTGAGCTGCCTCAGAGGGCGCCTGCGGGGCAGGGACATTCTGGTCCGCACGGACAACACTGCGACCGTTGCGTACATCAACCGGCAAGGCGGTTTACGATCCCGTCGCATGTCGCAACTCGCCCGCCACCTCCTCCTCTGGAGTCAGAAGCATCTGAGGTCCCTTCGTGCCATCCACATCCCAGGAGTGTTCAATCGGGCAGCCAATGAGCAATCTCGAGCAGCACTTCCAAGGGCCATCTCGAGCAGCAGTTCACCATCCCCAAGTGGTTCAGCTGATTTGGAGGCGGTTCGTTGCTCAGGCAGACTTGTTTGCATCTCCAGAAACCACCCACTGCCAGTGGTTCTACTCCCTAGCCGAGGCAATGCTCGGCACAGATGCACTGGAACACAGCTGGCCCCGGGGCCTGCGCAAATATGCGTTTCCCCCAGTGAGCCTACTAGCACAGACACTGTGCAAGATCAGGGAGGACAAGGAGCAGGTCCTGTTAGTGGCTCCATGTTGGCCCAACAGGACCTGGTGCCCGGAACACACGCTCCTCGCGACAGGCCCTTCCTGGCCAATTCCTCTGAGGAAGGATCTGCTCTCTCAGAGACAGGGCACTCCCTGGCACCCGCATCCGGACCTGTGGAAACTCCACGTGTGGTCCCTGGATGGGACGCAGAGGTTCTAGGTGACCTACCCAGGGCTCACAAAATCGCAAGCCCGACGTCCCGGGGATATTGTGTTTTCCAGTTGGGCTACCAAAATGTATCACTGCCTGCCTGACGGGCTCCTTAAATACAGATCTCCCACGGATCCTTAAAAACTCTTAAAGTGAGTTGTATCAAACTTAAGGCCATTAAAAGTTTTAAATACGTTAAATGGTATAATAAATGTCTTAATTATAATTTCAAGAGGTCTTACAGTTGGGGACGGAAAGACATGAGTTGCGATACGGCGCGGATGTCTTTATGTGAATGTATCTGAAGGGAACCGATTGTCCTCAGAAACGTGTCGTTGGCATTTTAGTTTCATTTTACCTATAATTCCTGATAAAGCAGAGTTTATGAGCGCGGAGCTGCTTTGTGTACAGCGTTTCCCAGGGAAACCACAATATTTCAGCCCTCCTAAAGCGCCACTTTGTGGCAGAGAATGAATTTGCATTTCCAATAAGCCTTTCTTGCTGTTTATGGTCAGATCAATGCAAATATCAACTTTTTACGCAGCAAACACATAGAGTTGTAAATGAGAAAGAAGTTATGCCTTCTAAAAAGTTAAACAATTAAGATAGTAATATTTATTCGTTTAAATTAATATAATAATTTATGTGCTTGATTTATCCCTTTTCATAAAAATGGTCTATAGCCTGAAACGCTGTTGTATAAGATTTTTGTTTTTGTGAAAACCTGTATCTGAACTGTAAATCATGTACTTTTATGGCTCAATACTGTATGTTACCATAGACATTGTCCAACCCCACTCATACTGTATTCATTTTACTTGTGCTGCTCTTAAAATGGGTCATAAATTGCCTTAAATGTATTTAAAAAAATTCTGCAGATACCCTGTAAATAGTGAAATAAGATTCCTTCCTTCATATCTGTTGATATTTGTGTATTGAAAATATTTTTGATTGACATTTAAACTCCTATCTGATTTTCTATATTTAAAAAAAAAAAAAGGTATTTTTTTAATTTGGGCTAGTTAATTTAATTTTCGGGCTACCAAAATCTGAAGAGTACCTGCCTGAAGAGCTACCAGGGATTTTGAAATTTTGCGAGCCCTGCTACCCCAGGAGGTAGCACTCGCTATCGCTTCATCACTAGCACCGTCCACTAGATGGGCCTATGCTCTGAAGTGGAACCTGTTCATCGAATGGTGTTCCTCTCACCATGAGGACCCCCGGAGATGTTCGATCAGAGCCATGTTTTCCTTCCTGCAGCAAGGGTTGGAGCGTAGGCTGTCCCCCTCCACCCTTAAGGTTTACGTTGCTACTATTTCTGCCCACCACGACCCTGTAGAGGGGAGGTTGGTGGGGAAGCATGATCTAGTCGTCAGGTTCCTTAGGGGGGCCAGGAGGTTAAATCCTCCTAGGCCTCCCTCCCTACTCTCTTGGGATTTGGCATTGGTGCTAAGAGCCCTTCAAACTGCCCCCTTCGAGCCAGTCAGTCGAGTTGAAGTTTCTTTCTATGAAAACCCTACTCCTGACTGTATTGGCCTCGATCAAGAGGGTGGGGGACCTGCAGGCATTTTTGGTCGACGAATCATGCCTTGAGTTTGGGCTGGCTGACTCTAGTGCAACACTGAGGCCCCGCCCGGCCCCGGCCCTTCAGGGACCAGGTGGTGAACCTGCAAGCGCTGCCCCTGGAGTAGGCAGACTCAGCCCTAGCTTTGCTCTGTCCTGTACGTGCACTGCGACAGTAGTGGATAGAACTCAGAGCTTTAGGACCTCATAACAGCTATTTGTCTGTTATGGAGGACAGTAGAAGGGGAAGGCTGTCTCCAAGCAGAGGATGGCCCACTGGATAGTGAATGCCAGAACCTTGGTCTATGAAGCACAAGGCGTGCCCTGCCCGCTCAGGCTGTGTGCTCACTCCACTAGGGGTGTCGCATCATCCTGGGCGTTGGCTCGTGGTGCCTCACTAGCAGACATTTGTAGAGCTGCGGACTAGGCGACTCCTAACACATTCGCAAGGTTCTATAGCCTGCGTGTCGAGCCGGTTTCCTCCTGTGTTCTCACCTCAAACGGGTAGTGGCACTGAGAGGCCCGGTTCAGAGTTGGCTTGCGGTGTCCTTAACCCTCTGGGGTCGACAAACGCGTATACGCGTTTTGAGGCAGATTTTCCTGATAAGGCCAAAATGAGCTTGAATTACTCTGCCATTTTTGATCGTATAGATAAGAGCAATACACCATTTGAATCTGTAAGGGGTCTACTTTTATTTGTATACACTCATAATAACAACTAAACTTTGTGCTTTTGAAGAATAAAGAAAACAAACAGCGTGTGCTCTCTGTCTTCTCCGCAAAACTGTTTTTAGAAACGCGTCACTAAAATGAACTGTAACTCAGCAAATACTTCACACAGAGACATGGGAGTTATATCTATAGAAAGCTTGAAGTGTCTACTTTGAAATGAATCTTATCGAAAACAAACATTCTGTGATGGAGTAATCAGTATGAAACCAACACGATGTTCAGTCTGTCCCGTCTTACTCATTATCTCTAATGAGATCCCGCCCCCGCGCGGCTCGTTCATATGTAAATAGCCGCGTGGGACGTGCGCACGTGCAAACGCCCAACACAAACAAAGAGTGGAGATCCTTATCGCGGCTACTGTTACTGTTAGCGCTGAGTAAAGGAAGGATTTCCCTCGAAAGAAGAACAGGATTTCATCCAGCAGAGGAGATCAATCTGATGAGTAAGTAATGTTTCTTTTTTGCATTAGTTAACGTTTTATTGTGACATAAACTTGAACAGATTTACTAACAGTTAGTTGGGGTTTTCCCAAATGACAACATGATGAATGCTAGGCCTCTAAGAATGTTTAGACCATGTTTATTATTAATACTCTGTTCACAAATAGATTTTAATAGCATGCTAAACAATAATAATTAGTTTCTCAGATATAAAATATCATTTTTTTATAGTACAAAGTACATAGTTTTATTGTACAAAGCATGCTTGAGTCTGTGGCTACAGAATCATATCATAGACTACTATAAAATCATACATATAGACTATATGACTACAAAATCATAGTTGGGTTTTTCCCAAACTATAATTCCTGACTACAATGTTTGAAATCGTGTAAAACATTTTTAATATGAGGGGCAATTCACTGTATTTAAATTTCTTACGGCGCGATGATGTTTTCATGCTCTATATAAAACAATAAAAGTAATATAAGTGTACACTGTAACATGATGAACGCTACGAGTCTAAGTATGTTTAGTACATTTTTATTATTAATAGCCTACTCTGTTCAGAAATAGATTTTAATAATGTGCTAAACATTAATTAGTTTCTCAGATATAAGATTTCTTTCTCTTTTTTATGATGGTACAAATCATGTGTGAGTCTATGGCTACAAAACCTATGTATATACATGTATATATGTGTGTGTGTGTATATATATATATATATATATATATATATGCATGCATACATACATACATACAGATGTTCCTGATATTAACATGCTCACAAATGTTTTTTTTGTTTGTTTTTGTATTTTATTGAATCAGATACCAGCATGTATCCTGATGTCTCTTCAAACTGTTTTCCTCTGAGAGCGCTGTACCAACATCAGATGTTCAACTACACTGATATTCTATGTTAAAACAAGCTCCTTTTCTACTGATTATGTTTTTTTCTTCTTGAATCCATGGAAAGAAGTAGAAACACTTAAATAACACACGTAAATATCAGGTATGATTTACTTGTTTCACTTGCAGAACAGAATCTGTTGCAGGAATGACTCAAAGTCTGTTCACATCTCTGTGGTTAGATCAGTGTGCACAATAATGTGTCTTTGACCTTCATTATGTATGTTTTGATTATACTGTGTTGTAAATAAAATACAAATAATTTAAAAAAACCTTTTTTTCAATCTCCTCACATTCTCTCTTACCTGCCTCACAGTCACACTGATGGGCCATCAGGGGCCATTAGGGGAGGGCCCTTTGTCTCTCAGGTGAGACTTACTTAATATTCATGGCCATTGCCACTCCCTCGCATATAGACCCTCGACCACAAAACATGTCTTGAAAATTTTAAATCAATATATTGTTTTCTGTGAATGAGTAAGCAAAATGATTTTCACATAATTTTGAAGTAAATATTCTAGCCTACAAGACTGATTACTCAAAAGTCTTGTTCAGGACTATTTAGTGTGAGTTTATAGCCTTATTTCAGCTACATTTTTTTTCCCAAAACTTACTAACCACGCATAATATTTTTATTCTAAAAAATGCAAACATGTACATCCATCTTGGTCACATATTATTGTAGCACAGTTTGTGCTGAATCCCCAAAAAATTACATGTTGGTCAATAGTATGTTTTAAGTAGCTGAAATATCAGGGCATGTCAAAACATCTCAAGGGCCCCAAAATGACCTCAGACCCTAGAGGTTTAACACCTAAATTCTCCAGAGAGTTCCCTACCGGCCTAACCCTGTCGAGTCCTCCAGCACTCCGGTGGCCAGATGTGGCGGAGCGTCCGGCGCCAGGCCTTCAGCCAATGAATTCTTGAAATCTGGTGTGAGGCTAGTGCGCATATGAGTGACCCTGTTGGGATCCCATATGTGTATTCCATGGTACACTTACTAGGGCCATGTTTTCCCTGGCACACCTCATTCTGCCATCTCTAAATGATGCAGCCTGAGCCATCTCAGAGACTTCCATGTGCAATAGGGCCCTATGGGGTTACTCCACATGAGTAAATGTCAATTAACCCCCTCTGGGAGGAGGTGACTCCGCAGTGTGCCTCTTCCCGGTGGAAGGGCATGCTTTCCCAATGTTATCCAAGTCCTACTGTTTGGTTTGCTCGTAGGAACAGCAGTAGTCGACCTTCTCTGTGTAGAGCCCGGTCCTATCGTCTGCTTTATAGGTAGGACCAGGAGGCCTACACAGGGCACTGGAGGGGGCAGCTCCTGTGGCGCTTTGGTAGGGATCCCATTTCGTCGGTCACCGACGTGACTCGGAGTGACCGACTGAAAGGGAACGTCTTGGTTACGTATGTAACCCTCGTTCCCTGAGGGAGGGAACGGAGACGTCACGTACCGTTGCCACAGTCGCTGTACCACAGCTGAGCTGCCGGGTGTGGCAGCCAGATGCGAAATACCGCATGCCAATGTCCATTGGCTCGTTTAGTTACACTCCAAGTGGATTGGTCTCTCTGGCGAGATCCCATTTCGTCGGTCACCGATGTGACGTCTCCGTTCCCTCCTTCAGGGAACGAGGGTTGCATACTTAACCGAGACGTTATTGAGTTTAAAAATAATCTCTCGTATATAATATTTAGTCCTTTCGATAAAAAAACAAAAACATTTTATCTAGATTAAATAAAGAAAACAAGAAAATGTCATGATATTTATAATTGTAAAAAATCACCTTAAAAAGTGTTCAAAAACCACACATTTAACAAATAGTTAAATCTAGTTGAATCTTTTCATACGAGGTGCATGATGCTTTTACTTGATGATCTCTTGACATTTGTAGAGCCATTGATGTTATTTTAATTTATTTTATTGATTGACAGATTGCTTGATTGTAAAAAAAAAATAATTAAAAAAAAATCCTGTTAGACATCCTTATTTGTACCTCAGCCATTTACAAGCGGAGGCAGATTATTATTATTTTTATTTAATTCTCTTTCTCTCTTTTTTGCCTTTTTCAGATGCATTTTTGACAGACAAATGACTTTGCATCATTTGCATATACATTCTCGTTGGTCAATTGGGGGAGTCTGTCAGCCTCAATTGTCATTAGTAAGATAAATAAAATACCTATTTATATACACATTATCATTATATACACATTACAGGGTTAGAATACCATTTAATTGTTTTGCAGTAGGTGTTACTTAAAATATATTTTGGAGATGGAGATTCATCATGCCGTGACAAACCACCACTGCTCTTTCCTGTAGGGTACATGAGTCAGAAAAGAGGAAAATATATAAATAAAAACTTGTTAATGCTGGGTTGAGTTCAGGGTCAAAACAATTTAGACTGTGCTCTGTGTGTTCTTTTGTGCAAACCATGTAACCATGTGCTGGAGGGCTCATAATTCAGTCTACGATTACTGTTAATGGAACATATTTAGTTGCGGAGAGAAAGCCAGCATGCATCACAGTTGCTCTTATGAGAGCATCTAAAATGGCAGGTCATATTAATTCATCATGGAAGCTAGTATTTATCTGAAGTAAATTGAATAAAACAATTTTTATGCAATTGTATTTCCCTAAGTTCAGAAGTTGTAAATGTAATGGCATGGAACATTAGTAATTGCTGTTTTCTGCAAGTCAAAGCAGCTTTGGGGCGGCCTGCTATTGACCTACTAATTGATGCCATGTGTTGCATTGTTTAGCATTTATTACAAGCATAAATGCTTATCAGACTCTGAAATAAGTCACACAGAGACATCTTGATGATCTTTGCAGGTATATGCATTAAAATGTATTTATTATGAACACATTATTCACAAATCCAACTGAGTAAATGCATGCTAAAGCGTTCACTGAATAAATTTCAGCCTTGAATAACAACGAGTGTGTTGAGAATAGGCTATATTTTAATTGACAAAGATGTCATGTAGGGTGGTTTGAAGGATAGATTGTACCGTAGATTCAAACACTATATGATAGTGCAACAGTCTCTTTTTCACAGGATTCAGACCAATTACTGCTGGAGAGCCACTGCCACAAACGATTAGCCGAGCAACCGATCAGCCGGGCCTTTTTTAGTGACTGGTAGTAGTAATTGTGCCGATTGTCACCTCTCATGCCCTCTGTGGGACCCTGGACTAAGCTTATATGTAACACCACAATTTCAAACTCCTATATTCTACACTTCTTATTGTCGGTAAAAGTAAATGTATTAGAGTGATTAATCACCATAGTATAAAATGCCTGCTAACAGTTGGAGAGATAGTCCAGCCAAAAATGAAATTTGTCATCATTTATTCTCCTGTCTGACTGTCTTTATGAAAGAAACAATTGACGACTCCACTTTGCGTCGTGGCGGCATCACACCTCGGGTGTTCATAATTTTCTAGTGATTCAATGGACCGGAGTCAATTATTCCGCTTATACTACAGTTACCACACATCAAGACATTTATCAGGTTTTTGTCCATAAAATGCTCTTGTGTGTAGGATTAATTTCTTACATATCTATCCCACACCTCCGTTGCTAATTTAAAAATGTAATTTTAAAGTATCGGAGGCTGGAGCATTTGATAGCAGACTAATGCCGTTTTTAATTAAGTTATTAGATAGAAACAGGCAGAGAGAGAGACGGAGAGAGACAGAGAGAGAAAATAAGCGTGTGTAAATTACCCGAGTCTGCATCTCTCAACAATGTTTGGCAGCAGTGTTTCTACTAATCGCGAAACTGTAGGTTTACCTTCCTCAAGAACAGTGCTGTTGTTACCTAACTTATTAGAAATGTCATGTAGCTTTAAAGTTGCTAAACCATTTTACTGATAAAATCGTCAGAGCACTGCTGACGTGTTTCTGTGTGAGTGTGTGTCTGTGCGTATGTGTGTGCGTTTGTAAGGGAGAGAGAGCGGGAGAAATACAGGTGCTGGTCATATAATTAGAATATCATCAAAAAGTTGATTTATTTCACTAATTCCATTTAAAAAGTGAAACTTGTATATTATATTCATTCATTACACACAGACTGATATATTTCAAATGTTTATTTCTTTTAATTTTGATGATTATAACTGACAACTAAGGAAAATCCCAAATTCAGTATCTCAGAAAATTAGAATATTGTGAAAAGGTTCAATATTAAAGACACCTGGTGCCACACTCTAATCAGCTAATTAACTCAAAACACCTGCAAAGGCCTTTAAATGGTCTCTCAGTCTAGTTCTGTAGGCTACACAATCATGGGGAAGACTGCTGACTTGACAGTTGTCCAAAAGACGACCATTGCACAAGGAGGGCAAGACACAAAAGGTCATTGCAAAATATGCTGGCTGTTCACAGAGCTCTGTGTCCAAGCACATTAATAGAGAGGCGAAGGGAAGGAAAAGATGTGGTAGAAAAAAGTGTACAAGCAATAGGGATAACCGCACCCTGGAGAGGATTGTGAAACAAAACCCATTCAAACATGTCAGTGCTTCAAGAACCACTACGCACAGACGTATGCAAGACATGGGTTTCAGCTGTCGCATTGCTTGTGTCAAGCCACTCTTGAACAACAGACAGCATCAGAAGCGTCTCGCCTGGGCTAAAGACAAAAAGGACTGGACTGCTGCTGAGTCGTCCAAAGTTATGTTCTCTGATTAAAGTAACTTTTGCATTTCCTTTGGAAATCAGGGTCCCAGAGTCTGGAGGAAGAGAGGAGAGGCACACAATCCACGTCGCTTGAAGTCCAGTGTAAAGTTTCCACAGTCAGTGATGGTTTGGGGTGCCATGTCATCTGCTGGTGTTGGTCCACTGTGTTTTCTGAGGTCCAAGGTCAACACAGCCGTATACCAGGAAGTTTTAGAGCACTTCATGCTTCCTGCTGCTGACCAACTTTATGGAGATGCAGATTTCATTTTCCAACAGGACTTGGCACCTGCCCACACTGCCAAAGCAACCAGTATCTGGTTTAAGGACCATGGTATCCCTATTCTTAATTGGCCAGCAAACTCGCCTGACCTTAACCCCATAGAAAATCTATGGGGTATTGTGAAGAGAAAGATGCGATATGCCAGACCCAACAATGCAGAAGAGCTGAAGGCCACTATCAGAGCAACCTGGGCTCTCATAACACCTGAGCAGTGCCACAGACTGATCGGGGTCATTCTACAGAAACGTCCACTTTTGGTATGGCAAAATGTCTTAAAATTATTTATTTTTTACATTTAAACTTGGACCACATTATTAGATTACCTTTTGACTTTACGAATACATATAAATGACAGCTTAATTATATATTTTTCAGCTTTTTTGTGCAATTATTTCAAGACCATATGTATCATTTTTTTTGTCACTGGTGTTACCTTCTTTAGCAATATTAAAAGTTTTTATGAAATATTATTTATAAAAAAAAAATTCAGCACATGTAGTCAGTTACAGAGAAATTATGAAAATGCAAGAAATAAGGAGATTGTTTTATTTATTTAATGTGACAGACAAAAACAGTACAGTAACACCAGTGACATACATTAGACCTGATATACTGATCGTCACTTGTGTTATTCATAAGGAAGGTAACACCAGTGACAATTTTCATGAAAAATCCATTTTACAAAATGTCTGCTGCAAGGTATCAAGCCACATGTTGTCAATCATGGTATACTCACTAAATTAAGTAATTTAATCCATTTGTATTATAGTTTTTTTTACATTTCCCTAACAATAAATAGGTCACACCAGTGACATCAACTAAAAGCTTCATATGAAATCATGAGATAAATGAGAATTTATCATAACTGAAAAGAAACAGTGGACTAAACATGGGCCTTTTTTCATAGATGTTTAGAAAATAGGAAGGAGGAAGTCGAGTGATGTCATCAGTGTGATTTTTTTTTTTTTTTTTTTCCCAAAATAAAAGACTTTTGTTAAGCGGTAACACCAGTGACACAACTCCAGGGGACCACTATTTTCATTATATATTTTATATTTATTTGGCATTTTGTTTTATTATGCCATTTATATCATATAATTGATAGTTATGAATAGACTTTTGTATTTTAAATGGTAGAAAATCCTGTTTTTGACCTCAAAATAAAGCACTTTCCTGCTGTACATGGCTGTGGGGACGAGCAGTTTTGTGGTACTTGGAATTCTATATAATTAATAAAAAAAAAATAATGCCACATTGATGGCTCAGGAAGGTGCAATTGTTCAAATAACATATCGTTTCATTTTAAAATATATAAAAATTGTAATCCTAATGTGTATTTCAATTTTAATATTTCTTTAAAGTCCAGGGACAGAAAAGTGGACGTTTCTGTAGAATGACCCATCGACTCCATGCCACGCTAAGTATTGAGTGCTGTACATGCTCGTACTTTTCAGTTGGCCAAGATTTCTAAAAATCCTTTCTTTGTATTGGTCTTAAGTAATATTCTAATTTTCTGAGATACTGAATTTGGGATTTTCCTTAGTTGTCAGTTATAATCATCAAAATTAAAAGAAATACAGATTTGAAATATATCAGTCTGTGTGTAATGAATGAATATAATATACAAGTTTCACTTTTTGAATGGAATTAGTGAAATAAATCAACTTTTTGATATTCTAATTATATGACCAGCACCTGAAGTGTATGCTCTTTCCGTAGTTAATAAAACATAATTTTGTGGCAAAAAGATGGAAAAATGTGTCGCTTTTATCTTGTTTTATTTTTTTTACTCTATTTATTTGCTTTGTCAGTGTCTTTGTTTTTTTGCTGTAGGCTGTTAGGACCTTTGAAATAACTGAAATCATTTAGCGAAGTGATATGGACATGTCAAGAGCTGCCTGGAACTACTTTAGCCGTGCGTTTCCCTGATATAATAATTGCACACCTTATAACGTTCGTCAGCAAATCAAATTCAAGCATTCAACAACCCCATAGTATAAACTATCCTGAGATATTTTGAAGAATATTTCAATTGTGATTGTCCTTATAATGAAAGCCAGTGAACTATCCTTTTACTAGCTCATAGTTGTTTTGTCATGCAGTGAAATTTAAAGTCGGGTCAGGCATATTGAGGGCAGTCTTGAAGTCTGCGGGTGTAGAGCAATAAAGGAGGGTGCCACGTACAAAGTTGAGATGAATTGGTAACCGCCTCAGGCTTCAGACAAAGACAGCCGAGGCACAAGGGGCCACACAGGAAGAGGGGAAATGTGGTGTCTTGTATCAATGTATCTGCTATTCCAAGACTGAAGTATGCATACACAAGGGATGAATGACTGCAGCTCAGAATTCACATGAAAGTATCAGGGTTTTTACTTTACTCTTCTAATAAACCATAATTTTGGTGACAATACAGTAAAATTATTACCCAATGTTTCAGCATCTCTTATGTTGAATACATGCACTTCAAAATGACATAGAAGAAAACCTTTTAAAATGAAAACTAATTTCCCTTTCCATTCACATCTATGCATCTCAACCTCATTGTTACATATGCACTCAATGCAGACAGTAACAGAGTACACGGCAAATCACAGCATGGTTTTAAAAGCTTTGCTACATCCACCCTCTGAAAGCAGCCATTGGTAAAGAACATGCCGCAGCTGCTGCTGAATTTAACCCCCCTCCTCATGGGGTCTGTGATGTGCTCTGTGATGGTATTGATTCATACTCTCTGTGAACATCTAAGCAGCCAAAGAGGGACTCTAGAATGTTCAGCACACTGTTCTGGATGGAATCCACTTGCTCCGCTGGGCAATAGTCATCCAAACTGGATCTGACAAGGACAAATTGAAATTTAAGAAATGTTTAAATCTTAAATTATCTTAATCTTATTTCAATCTCAAACATACATGCATAACATATGTTCAATGAAATATACACACACTACAGCTCAAAAGTTTGAGGTCAGTACTTTGAAAAAAAAAAATTATACTTTTATTTAGCAAGCACATATTAAATTGATTAAAAGTGACATCAAATACATTCATAATAAAATATTTCTATTTCAAACAAATATTGTTCTTTTGAACTTTCTATTCATTAAAGGATACACACACACACACACACACACATATACACACACACACGTATATGTATATATATATACACACATATACACATACACATATACACACGACTCGAGTACCTTCCTGACAGCAACGGTAAACAGCAAGAGAATGTTCCGAACATTTCTCATCTAATGGAGCTTAAATAAAAACAGAGAATAGTATCTCTTCTTATCACTGATCTATAAGAGTCATTTATATAATATAGATCAGTGCTTCTTATCCGCTGTGTCATTTTTTTTTTTTTAACACCATAACGTTACATGATATTTTCTCACACACATACATCTCTCTCAACATGAGAAAACATCCATTTTCCGTCTTTTAGTTTTAAAACAGACCAATTCGCGGCACAGCGCAAGTTTGCAAGCATCATTACAGTATAAACTGATGGACATCCCAGGGGAACCCCTTGGCTGAAGTGATCTAGGTTGCGCCACAGCCTCAGAGCTTCGAAGCAGCCACGGAAGTCCACGCCGTCCAAGGGACTCGAGATTTCAGCCATAACTGCAGCGGGCGCATGTGTAGTAAGCCCAGATGACATACCGCTGAAGCAGACGCCATGAGTCCCAGCAGGGCGCAGGGAAGACAAAATGACCGCCGAGCGCTCCCGAGAGAGGTGAGCTCGCATCTCCACCGAGGCGAAGCACACTCCCAGATATGTTATAGACTGGCTCAGGGCAAGAATGCTCTTCTGCGTGTTGACACATAGCCCTATGGACTCCAAGTGACGAAGCAGCATGTCTATATGGCTGATTAGCATGGACTGAGCCAAAATCAGCCAGTCGTCCAGATAGTTGAGAACACGCATCTCACTCGCTCTGAGAAAGTGCGTGGGGCCAAAGCCAGCCCGAACGGGAGAACAGAGTATTGGTATGCTGTGCCCTCGAAAGCAAACCTCAGAAAGAGTCTATGATGCGGTGCTATCTGAATGTGAAAGTACGCATTCTTTATATCCACGGACGCAAACCAGTCCCCTGTTGTCAAAGTGCCCTGTTGATGGGTCTGAGATCTAGAATCGGGCAGAGCCCCCCGTCTCTTTTGGGTACCACTAAATAGCGGCTGTAAAACCCGCTTGAGAAGAAAAACCTTTTTTGAGAAGATTGCATACCTCTTGTCTCAGAACCAACGCGTTTCGAGGCAATGTTAGAGACTGCACCATGCCATTGAAACAGGGTGGTCTGCGTCTGAACTGAAGGGTATACCCACACTTTATCACACCGAGTAGCCAGTGCGAGTTCCCCGGAATAACTTCCCACGCGTTCAGGAACTGATATAGCGGCTTTTACAGCTTGGTCTATGGATGCGCCGGCGAGTGATGCGCGACTATAATCTGTGGGTGGCAGCTCTGCACTGCTCTGAGGCGGGGCGAGCTGCACCGCATTGACTGAGTGTGGAGGAAAGAGCTCTTTTTGTAAGGATGTATGCATTTTTATTGAACAACAAGAACACAAACATTGTGAATGCCGCACTCTAGAACTTCGCTTGGGAGCTGGGCCTCCGGTGCGCTCCTCCCTCCTCACAACACCCTCAGAAAAACAGCTTGGAGGCTGCTGGTGGGCCGGCGTCACGTCGAGGGCTCCTCCGCTGTCCCTGCCGCCTTTTCCCTGCACCTGGCCACAACTTCCTCCTTGCGTCTGGTTCCTGCCTAGGGGCCACAGCAGCTGCTGCGGGTCTTTTCTCCCTCCTCTGGGGTGGGTGGGTCGCCGACGACGATCTGGAACGGGAAGGTGGCTGGAACGAGCGCCTCGGCATGACGTGGCTCATGGCCAAATCGTCGCTTACACCTTCGGATGGGGGAGGGGGGCCCACCAGCGGCTCGCTGGCGGCAGTGGGCCGCACCCCAAGGAGGCCACGGGCCACATTCCGGTGAGTCCTCAGCACATGCATCGGCAGGTCTGCACAGTGCGTGCAGTCAGACTCCTCCAGAGCCGCCTCTGCGTGGGCCAGGCTCAGGCAGGCGATGCAGTGGTCGTGGCTATCCAGTGGGTCGATCGGTCCCGCGCAAAGACGGCAGTAGGACGTCATCTTCTAACAGGAATCAGTCATGAAGGAAAAGATTCTGATGTACTTGTCGCGGGCACCGCATTTTATACTGCCTCTCGAGCTCGTCAGTATTTGCATGCGATTTGCATACTTGCGACATAACGCCAGCAGGGGTCACTCATACTTCATTAAATAAATAGCAAACAGTTAATACACACAAAATTAAGTGCAGCCTCTGTTAGCTTAAGAGACTTTTTTCAACAAAAATAAATAACTGACCCCAACCTTTTGAAGTAAATATATGCCCCTGGCAATGTTAATAAATGCATATTAATAAAACAAAAAACAAACACATTTTAAGTATTTTTAATTCTGAACATAGATAAAAAAAAAAATGGTGCATGTCAGCCATGGTGATGCACCATCAGTCAGAGAACTTGGTATTAAAAGACTAGATAATGAAAAATATTCCCATGGACCATGAAGGGCTGAGCTCCCCCTGACTCATAGAGATAAGAGAGTGACTGATGAGTGTGATGTTGCGTCTATGCTCATTAAAAAGCATGCTAACAGATCACTGAGACACAAGTCTCACATAATACCATCTGTCTCAACGGCACAGATTCAAGCATCTGCTTTTGGGGCAACAACCAGCCTACAAACAATCATTATGTCATAAATTACAATGCTAATTAATGCAGACCAGAAGAAACCAAGAAATAGGATGCTTTTCAGTGGGAAAAAAACACCAAATGCTTTTAACCTTAGAGAATGTAACAAATCATAAGTGAAAGATTAAAGGACCCAATGTACTTTTCAAAAGGAGACACAGAACAGACGTCCACATGCTCTAATGACTGATATACCTGGATATAGTGACTATGGTGGGTTTGGGCATGGCTTCCAGGAAGAGCTGCATGGCCGTGATCATTTGCTGGATCTCCTCCTCACTGCTGATGTGGTGAGGGAGCTCGGAGTAATCACAGGTCAAGCCTGCTTGATGCACCTAGACTCAACACCACAGGCACAAATATATCAGTCTGTGGAGCGGACAGACGTGCCTCAGCACTACAAGCCAAGGAAGGCAAAATTGTTATCCTTCATGTACTGCTTGGAGGCTCTCAATAGCTCGAAATATATACTTGACATTAAGTAACAGGTTTTTCCTCATCACTGCAAAACATTAGTATTGTGTCTTGTTTTGCAGAAAAACAATATCTAAACATCTTTGAAACAAGATTTACATTAAGATGCATGACTTGTTTTTAGAGATTACGTCTTGGATTACATTCATAAATTACATTGGCATGTTATTGCCATGCTTTTACTTAATTCACGTATGCACGCATATTTAATTTTGATTATCATTTGAAGTGACAAGGATGTTTAGGGGCTTCAAACCTGACATACTTCAGGCATATTCCATAAAATTATAGCTAATGTTTGGGGTCTGTGATGACTCAGAGATATTAAACATGAATAAAGAGATTCGCTAACAAGAGTCCACATTGCAGCAATACACTCCTGTCAGACACTTATTTTGAATTTACTTTTATTTTTTCAATATTGTTCAATTTTAAATCGACCCCAAGCAGAACCAACATGACTAGAATGGATATGAGCCACATTTCTGAAAAGTGAATATGTACTCTACAGTAAAATAGAGGGTTAAAGTTTCAAATCATCTGCCAATTGTTTTTTTTATTACATTAGAGGAGATTATTACAAGAATATGAAGGTAAAATAATAAGATACTAAAATTTCTGACATTATTTTTCTACATGCATCATTGTAGACTACGAAAGCATAAAAACTATTTGGGATATCTGGGATGACAGACACTTCAAACATGATTAAAATACCCAAAAGATACACAACTTTACCATTTCATAGTCCGGTGACTGAGTTCGATTCTTAAGGCTGTGTACAAGTCTGACAAGAGATTTCATTCTACAAAGAAAGAGAGGAAAAAAATAAAAATAAATCAATGCATGAGGCTGTGTCATCTCCTGCTTGATCAAATGCATACCGACCATATAAAACAATCAATCAAGCCCAATGGTGTGCTGATATGGAGCTATAATCAAAAAGCACAGAGCCTGTGGCTCTACCGTTTCATCTCGGTGACAGCAGTAATGCGTACCCTGGGTTTGCTGCTAAACGTTCAACAGTTTCCTGGCCGTCATCCTCTACCAGTTCAGCAAATGCAGCCTCAAGGTCTTCAAGCTGGTGAGTGCGTCTCTCTACACAATCTAAGAGCTGCTCCTGAAAAACCAACACATGGAACTGTAAAGACTGTTATTTGCCACCATGGGAAATATGCCTTCTGTGTGTCCTGGATTCAACAAAATACACTGAGGTTCAAAAGCCTCACACCACATTGAATATATATGGTATATCATTTAAACCTGGGAATGATCGAGGTTTTTGATTTTACCGAATTTAAAACATACATGAAAAATAAATTTTTAAGATTCTACTCAATTTTTATGTGACTAATCGAAAGTAAGTACTTTACTGTTCAAAGGTTTGGGGGCAATACGTTTTTTTTTTTTTTCCCCTCAAGGAGGACACATTTAATTGATGAAAAATGACTGTAAAGATATTTAAAATATTATGAAAGATTTCTATAATAAATAAAGAAATGTTTCTGGATTTCTAAAGAATCATGTTACACTGAAAACTGGAGTAATGATTGCCAAAAATTCAGCTTTTCCATCACTGAATCACTTTAAATTTTAAAATATATAGGGGTAATTGACAAATAAAAATTGGACTATGGTGTGACATAGCAAAAATGTAGGAAAAAAAAAAAAAAAAAAAATCTTAACATACAAATATGAGAAAAACGTATCTTCATTTTTAGAGTTACAAATAGCATGAGAGAGGTTTATCTTCAATTTTAGATGTTATTATTATTATTATTTTTTTTTTTACATTTTTGCTGTCACACCATAGGACACATTGATACGTCAACTACCCATAGATATTTTAAATAGAAAACAGTTTCAAATGGTAAACAGTTGTTTTAAATTGTAATAATATTTCATTATATTACTACATTATTAAAACATAATTCATTTTTTATTTATTTACTGTAATTTTGATCACAAAAATGCATCTTTGGGGAGCAAAAGAGCCTTCTTTCAAAAAAAAAAAAGAAAAATAGTAATTTAAGTTTCTCTCTCAATTGAACTTTTCATTCACATTGTCATGCTAATAATACAATTTGCAATTAAAATAGTTTTAAGCAGAAAAAATGCAAAACATTTTCACTGGAAGTCTCAGACTCCTGTGTCTGTATGTATCAGCATTCAAATGTGAAGGTGTCAACAATTATTTTGAAGTCAAGCATGAATGCTAAAACGGCTCTAACTGATTTTGATAAAAGCGGTTGCAACAGCTAATATATATTTTTTACCACACATCTGTTGGATTAAACATTAACTTGGAAAGCTGCTGAACATAGTTGTTGCCACAGTTTAAAAAAAGAAAAGAAAAGAAACAAGATTAGCTTTAGCTTCTTGTAAAAATAGATTTAACTTCACCCCCTGAGGGTGTTCAGTAACATCTAAAGTGCCTGTTGCTATGACTGAATGAATATCTCATGATTAGTTTATGGTACATTTGATTAGGAATCTTTGGTACCTCATCTGAATCCTGCTGTGGCCTGCTAAAGCTGTATAACTCTTGCAGGAGAGTGTACTCGTCCTGTAAGACAACAAGGGTAGCAAATAGACAATGTATATACATACAAATACATATAAAACAATACACAAGCTCTGAAGAAACCAATTCCATTTAAGCTATGGAAAGAATCAATATCTTCTATTTGTCTACAAAGATTTTTCTATATCAGTACAATGCAGATATGAGAAAGTACAGTATGGAGAAGTAATTGCTATCGTTTAAGAAACAAAAAGGACTATAATAAGGGATCTGATTGACTCACTCCACCTGCGTGTACATCTCCTTGAAAGGGTTCTTACAGGAGAAAAAATCCAAGTCAATGTCAAGTATGAAAGGGTCAGATTGCTCTATTACTGCTAAAAGCTGTTCTGTGATGCAGCTTGTTGACCCCTCATTATCTTTCATGACTGTGTGACTGCCGTTTCCTGAGGCAGTGCTGCCATCAAGCGGTTGAGAAGAGGAAGTGCACGGGGTGTCCCTTTTCAACTGCACATCATCGTCCTCATTCACAGCTGATTTAGGTATTTTAGCACCACTTTGCCCATTTTCAGGTGTCCTTTTCTGCAAACTGTCAACAGGATCCACTCGAATGACATTTAAATGCAACTCTTTTGGGTTTTCCAGCTGATCCAGTGGAACGTAAAGAGCGTCACTCAAAAAGTAATCGTCTGTGCTTGTGACCCTGAAAAGAGAAAGAGATTTCTTCTGAATGTTTTTAAACATGATTCTAACAGCACAATGTTTCCTGACAGCGTGGAGGTCTCATCCTTATTAATAGTAAATGAACGTCTGCTGCCATCTCATGGTTACATGCTGATATGCTGCTACTGACCTGATGGTGGTCGTGGATGAATCTTTCCCCACACACATAGAATGCTCTCCTTCTTTGATCTGCTGAGCCCAGTACGGATGCAGCCAGGCTACGTGGGATACGTGTCCAGCATAGACCATTGGCATAATCCAATTCTCAATGCTCAGCTCACTGCAAGAGCAAACAAAAACATGTCAACCCTTATACTCACTACTGCAACTAACTGTGTGAACAAATATCAGTGGGCTTTATTCTCAACAGCATGAGCTGTCTTTTAATAGTTTTTAATGTCTGATTTTAATAGTTAGAGGAGTATTCATGAATTTTATTCTTTGTACAGGCATTTATGGGTGTTTCTTTGACAACAGCCATGTAGATTTGAACAAGTCCAACACTGGACTATACTTTCTGTACTGTACTAATTTCTGTAAACTTAAAAAAAAAAAACAATAAATAAATATTCATATTATATATATATATATATATATATATATACACACGGGTGCTGGTCATATAATTAGAATATCATCAAAAAGTTTATTTATTTCACTAATTTCATTCAAAAAGTGAAACTTGTATATTATATTCATTCATTACACACAGACTGATATATTTCAAATGTTTATTTCTTTTAATTTTGATGATTAGAGCTTACAGCTCATGAAAGTCAAAAATCAGTATCTCAAAATATTAGAATATTACTTAAGACCAATACAAAGAAAGGATTTTTAGAAATCTTGGCCAACTGAAAAGTATGAAAATGAAAAGTATGAGCATGTACAGCACTCAATACTTAGTTGGGACTCCTTTTGCCTGAATTACTGCAGCAATGCGGCGTGGCATGGAGTCGATCAGTCTGTGGCACTGCTCAGGTGTTATGAGAGCCCAGGTTGCTCTGATAGTGGCCTTCAGCTCATCTGCATTGTTGGGTCTGGTGTCTCTCATCTTCCTCTTGACAATACCCCATAGATTCTCTATGGGGTTCAGGTCAAGCGGTTGCTGGCCAATCAAGCACAGTAACACTATGGTCATTGAACCAGCTTTTGGTACCTTTGGCAGTGTGGGCAGGTGCCAAGTCCTGCTGGAAAATAAAATCAGCATCTCCATAAAGCTTGTCAACAGAAGAAAGCATGAAGTGCTCTAAAATTTCCTGGTAGATGGCTGCGTTGACTGTGGACTTCAGAAAACACAGTGGACCAACACCAGCAGATGACATGGCAGCCCAAATCATCACTGACTGTGGAAACTTCACACTGGACTTCAAGCAACATGGATTCTGTGCCTCTCCACTCTTCCTTCAGACTCTGGGACCTTGATTTCCAAACGAAATGTAAAATTTACTTTAATCTGAAAAGAGGACTTTGGACCACTGAGCAACAGTACAGTTATTTTCTCCACAGCCCAGGTAAGATGCTTCTGGCGTTGTCTCTGGTTCAGAAGTGGCTTGGTAGCCCTTTTCCTGAAGGCGTCTGGCGTGGTGACTCTTGATGCACTGACTCCAGCTTCAGTTCTCTCCTTGTGAAGCTCTCACAAGTGTTTGAATCGGCTTTGCTTGACAGTATTCTCAAGCTTGCGGTCATCCCTGTTGCTTGTGCACCTTTTCCTACCCAAATTCTTCCTTCCAGTCAACTTTGCATTTAATATGCTTTGATACAGCACTCTGTAAACAGCCACACCTTTCAGTAATGACCTTCTGTGACTTACCCTCTTCATGGAGGGCGTCAATGTCCGTCTTCTGGATCATTGCCAAGTCAGCAGTCTTCCCCATTATTGTGGTTTCAAAGAACAAGAGATACTCAGAATTTATACTGTAGGGATGGTCATTTATTCAAACTCAAATGTAAATATTCTAATATTTTGAGATACTGATTTTTGACTTTCATGAGCTGTAAGCTCTAATCATCAAAATTAAAAGAAATAAACATTTGAAATATAGCAGTCTGTGTGTAATGAATGAATATAATATACAAGTTTCACTTTTTGAATGGAATTAGTGAAATAAATCAACTTTTTGATGATATTCTAATTATATGACCAGCAACTGTATATATAAAACATTAAAATAAAATATGCAAAACCCTTAAACCTTTAAGTTAGTTGCTGAACAGCTAAAGTTCTATTTTAGTTTAACATGATGTAATAAAAAATAAAAATAACAAATACAAAACTAACTACAATTAAAATGAAAATGGAAAATATAAAAAATAAAAACTAATTTAAAATATTAATAAAATTAAATAATTAAACTTGAAATTTAAAGTTTGAAATTATGCAAAACAAAAATACTAAAAAAAGAATTGAATATATAAATTTTCTCCAAATAGAAAAGGTCGTAGCGCCAAACACTCATCCAAAAGTCCAGTAGACCAATAATATAAGGTGCGTAGATCCAAAAAATACTGGTAAGTAAGGATGTTGTTTTTATCCTTGCCTTAAATGCGTAGCATGTAAAAATGTATGCAAAAGATGTTTTGAGTTTCGGAGTTGTATTACTGAGTGCACATATAAAATTAAACAACTGGTCACATGTGCTTCCACTAATGTGATGTATCTGTTATCTTGTCAGTGTATAAAACAATATGTAGGTAAGACAAACAGACAAATTAGGACTTGGATCATTGAGCATATGAGTGCTATTAGAAGGAAAGATTTAAAATCTCCCGTGGCTCGTCATTTTGTTGAGATGTCTCATTCGGTTTTAGATCTAAACTTTGTTGTTATTGAAAAGTTGACACAGACTCATAGAGGAGGGAATTTAGAACGTGCAGAAGGAATGTAAGTGGATTTTTTATCTTAAAAGTCTACACCCTCTTGGTATGAATGAAGACTTGTCTTTGAATTGTTTTTTTATAATAATTTAAGGATATATGGGGAACTCCAAAGAGTATGATGTTTACTTTGTATATAAAAACAGTTTTTTTGTATACATGTATTTTTAAACTTTTTTGATATGGTTATATATGGATCATTTTGAATGTATTTGTTATATTGGGATGTGTGTTGGGAGATATATACACAGTCATGGCCAAAAATATCAGCACCCTTGGTAAATATGATCAAAGAAGGCTGTGAAAATGAATCTGCATTATTAATCCTTTTGATATTTTATTTTAAAAAAATTCACAAAAATCTAACCTTTCATTGGATAATAAGAATTTAAAATGGGGGGAAATATCATTATGAAATAAATGTTTTTCTCTAATACACATTGGCCACAATTAACGGCACCCTTTTATTCAATACTTTTTGAAACCTCCATTTGCTAGTTTAACAGCTCTAAATTTTCTCCTGTAATGCCTGATGAGGTTAGAGAACACCTGACAAGAGATCAGAGACCATTCCTTCATCCAGAATCACTCCAGACCCTTTAGATTCCCAGCTCCATGTTTCTCTTCAGTTCACCCACTCATTTTTTATAGGGTTCAGGTCAGAGGACTGGAATGGCCAGCAGAAGCATGGTTTTGTGCTCAGTGACACATTGTTGTATTGTTTTTGAGGTTTGTGTTTGGATTATTGTACGGTTGGAAGATCCAAACATGGCCCATTATAAGATTTCTAACACAGTCAGTCACTTATTGATTTTTTTATCTGTTGGTATTTGTTAGAATCCATGATGCCATGTGTCTATAAACAAGATGTCCAGGACCTCCAGCAGAAATATAGGCTCACAACATCAAAAATACAGCAGTATATTTCATTGTACACATGGGGTGCTTTTTATCCCTGTGTTCACCAAACCCATCTTGAGTGTTAGCTGCTAAAAAGCTCATTTTTTAGTTTCATCTGACCATAGAAGCCAGTGCCATTTGAAGTTCCAGTCGTGTCTGATAACTGAATATGCTGGAGTTTGTTTTTGGATGAGCGAGGAGAATTTTTCTTGAAACCCTCCCAAACAACATGTGGTGATGTAGGTGCTATTTGACTATTTTTTTTTTAAAGGCTTTCTGACCCCGAGACTCAACTATTTTCTGCAATTCTCCAGCTGTGGTCCTTGTTTGAGTGGCTAAAGACTCTCCTCTCCTTCTCACTGCGCATTAGGACGATATAAACACACGTCCTTTTGCAGGCAGTTTCGTAACATTTAATGTTGATTGGAAATTCTTAAGATTAGATTTTTGTGAATTTTTTTAAAATAAAAGTTCAAAAGGATTAACAATGCAGATTAATTTTCACAGCCTTCTTTGATCATATTTACCAATTTACCGATACTTTTGGCCATGACTGTATGAATTTTTTGTATCTTTGTGATATTAAGTGTATTGCGGTAATACATGGTTTAATGAGCGCAGGTAGCACATGGCACTGAGGAAGGGTTAATACCCAAAAACGTTTTGCACTCCTGCACCTTTGCACTTTTTTGCACAATTTACTGACCTCTGAGTAATAAATGATATAAACCTTTTTGGACTGTTTGGATGAGTGCGGATCTCCTTTGTCTATAAACCTATATACTAATTTTCTAAAATAATAAATAACATAAACACAGTTTTTCAGTAAAAAAATAATGAAATTATTTATTTATTAACTTTAAATGATCTTATTATTAACTTATTATTTAGATTTACACAGTTTTACAATAACACAATAATATTTTTTTATAATTGTTTTTCATATTTTTTGGACTCTGGAACAAGGGTAGAACAATAAAATCTGTACAAAAAAGTACCTGATATAGAAATAGTAGTACAAATATATTAGAATCTTAGTAAAAGGTTTCCAAGTCAGAAAAGATATTTGCAATTTATGATTGTTTCCAAAGTTAATGAAAAGCTCTTATAAACTCACCTGAGCAGAGTCTCTTTGTCATACACTGTATCAGCAGGCATATTCACAGGGATGAGGAGATCAGGATGGGAGTCCAAATGGATCATTTTAATGCCCTTCATTGGAATATGTTTAGAACCAATGGCACGATATATGTGTTTCACAACCTAAAGCAGGTGGAAATGACATTTAAGTAACTATTTATTTCTTTTACACCTTTAGGTGGTGATTTATCACTCAAAACAACTGTCTACTTTGCTTTTATTTGAACTTTTGTAAATTCAACTATTTAGCTGGCGTCAGATTTAAAGCCTTAAATCAGCAAGAACTGAAATCACATCCTATCTAACGTTACCTCATGATGGTCCTCCACAATCCACACGGGCAGTTTAGGATACACGCGTTTCTGAGGGGGCGTCTTCATTTTTTAACAAGAGTGGCTATAAATTTTTGTCTTGATTTAAAACTACACCAGCATCTGAAAGACTATTTACGTTTATGATATACCGCTATAAGTGATGCACTGTGCGTCTTCGTTTTTAAACCGGGTGGAAACAAGAAAGAATTGAAAATGATTTTGATTCCTACTGTAGACTAAATGTATTTTCCATATAAAGTTTTCTGATTTTAATGATGTGGGCGGCGATAAGATGTAAACCTCTGAGAAGAAAGGAAGAAAGTATTACGGGTAAGGAATAGCAATAATTAATCCTCATATTGTAGTAAATCCGAAATATTAGCTAGTGGCAGCTGTTATTTACTTCAGTTCATTTAATTTGTTTAATGGCAATCTTTATAAACGACGGAGGGGTATTTTACCCCATATTGTGCATTATACAACCTATATAATGGCAGAATGCAGAGTCCTTTGCATCTTTCGAAGATTAAAAAGACATTAATAGACATTAATCAAAGCATAACTGCAAATAAATAAAAAAATTAATAAAAAAAAAGTATCTTTAGGAGTAACGTTAACAGCTTGTCACTGGGGCAGTACCCTGAAAAGCTACTGAGGGTACTGCCCCAGAAACAAGCTGTTGTACCCCTAGGTACTTTTTTTCTGACAGAATTTAGTCATCATTGTTAAAGTAGGCCTACCCTTTGATTTGAATATTGATGAAGATAATTTATGAGTTATTATTGTAGTTAGTCTCAGTCATGTAGTGTACAAATGAAGGAGATTCAGGGTGACCATACGTGCCATTTTTCCAGGACACATTCTGGCCAGGATTTCTATATTGTCTAAAATATCTAGGATTTGCCTTTATTTGCATGTACAAAACGATCGGTGTATGACATCAGTTCCTTATGTTTTTGAAACGCTCTCGAGGTACATTGAATCAAAGCAATATAGAAATCCTGGCCAGGACGCCTCTGGGAAAAACTCACGTATGGCCACCCTATTCAACACTGCTATTACTATTCATATATTTGCTTGTCCAACTAAAAATATAGCAAGAAAAAAGTATAGATAGGTCTACGTCTGAGGTCACAAAACTCTTCAGGAGGTTCCGAAAACTCCAGTGAAGCAGCTGTAAGGATCTCCAGACAACTCTTGGATTGGCCCCTGTCAGTTACATATCAATATTGCATTAGCAAATTTTACTCCACACAAGTGGACTGCCTGTCTGTGAGATGAAGTTTAACAGTTATAATCTGAAATGTATAGTGCCTTCAGGAAGAATTCACTTCACTCCCTTGGATTTTCACACATTGTTCTGATTATATCTCTAAATTTTGAACCCATCAAGTATTTTTCTTTCTTCGGTAACAGAATCATGCAATATTTAGGCTGTAAGTCCAACACACTCACAGTCATATATAAACTTGAGCATGTCAGTCAAGGCAGTCAAATCAAGTTTTTGCAAATGTCATTGTACATTTTGTCTTTTTGTGCAGTTAAAGTCATTGCAGCCGCAGTTGGTAAATGTAGGAAATAAAGAATAACGAAACATATAATAAACATGAATAATACTATATGTAACAAAGGGTCATGCAAAATAATAATATTAATAATAATAATAAACGTTTTTCAATAGGGTATACCCAGTCAAATACAGGCCGTTTAATGGAAGAGTCTTAAATAGACCTTGACTCTTCATTCTCTTTCATCAGACGCAGTTTTTACAAGAGTTTCAGGTTTTGGTTTAGCCTTTTACGCAATAAAATCCTATCTGTGATGCAACAAAACCAGACCTGTCCTTTTGTTCCATGTTTTTTATGGTTTACCTTGAGTAGAACACACTTCTTCTAAGAAGATCTTCTAGGATTTGCATTAACTTTTAAGGAAACTCAATTTTTAAATATATATCTGCATTTAATAACATCTGACCTTAATTTTGACTACTGTGAGACTTCATAATCATATTTTGCAGGAAAGCGGTCAATAACGTTGAGGGTAGGGACTCAATTAGGCTATTACCCAACCAGGAAGGGTCTTGAGAGACACATACAAGACAGAAAATGAAAGGGGGGAAGATAGGAAAACAACACTTCATATGCACACTTACATAATTTCAATGGACCGTTCATTCTCATGGCTTCTAGCAAACTCCAGGCGTGACTTATGGTGGCCTTTATTAATAGTCAGTGCTGTCACTTCTGTGTTAATTGCCCTTCTTTTCCACTTGCTTATTTTCCACAGGCAGTGCCAGTTTCTTGCCTGACAGAAGGACTGCAATCATCTCTCTCTTTTTTAGATGTGTGTTTTAAAAGACAGCGATATTTATTATGCAAACAAGCAATTAAACATCAGCATGTTCAGAATGAACACAGACGTATCTTGTTGCGTAAACACATATCAGTGCTATCCAAAAGTAATTTTCCGATTTTCTACACAGTTTATCTGAGTACAATAGAAAATTACTTTTATAGGAGTGAAAGAAATCCAATTTACAAATGCTTCAGCCGCAACAAAACAAGAAGCAATCAGTGTGGTGTGAATTACATCTTAAAGCAGTAAGTGAATCTCAGACTCAATGACTATGTCAAGCAGTTTTGCCGCCACCCAGCTGATATGCCTGATTTTAGGGAAGCAGTCAGATAATGCAAAACACTGTGCTGTGAATGAGTTTTGTTATGGGAAATTGACCAACGTCTCTGATTAGCAAATGCTTGCAAGGAAACTTGCAATTGTTTGCTTAAAATCAATATCAAAGTCAATGTACGTGGAGATTATTTCCTTGTGAAAAAGAAGTGCACTTAACTGTATTGAACGTGCACTTGTAGTGAACTTCAAAACTTAAAAAGTATATATATAAAAAAAAAAAAAACTGTACTTGCAGATAATATCTTGAAATAAAGGGCCACTTAAAGTGTACTTAAGAGAGTAAATGTCTTAACACTGAAGTAAACTTTTAAAAAGTGCACTTTGAAATGATGTCGAATTAAAAGTTTACTTTATAAATACATTTCACATGCTTTAGTAATCTTTTGTAATGCTTTAATGTACACTTTTTTAATGTAATGACTAACATACTAAAGCATGCTTAAAGTGCAGTTGATTATAATTTGAACTGCAGTGTGTTATTCAATAGTACATTTAAATGTAATATACATTTTTTTAAATCTAAGGAATTACATCTTCATTACAAATGTGTAATTGCACATTTAAACACATGACATACACATTTTTATAGATTTTTTTTTTTTACAAATTTTAATAATACATTAAAGTTTTAGTTTACCATAAATGCTTGTCAGTACATTCGTCAGTAACACTTTCAAAGACAATAGAATTAATTTTGAGATAGCAAAGAAGTGATACTTACTTAAGTGGGTTAACATCACTGTAAAGTTAAGCAAATTGCATTTATTCTAAATTAAAACTATAATGCATTTTCATTTTAATTGCAATTAAAATGCAGTTAAGTGTCTGAAAAGTTACCTTAAGTCTTCGCTTGCGCAGTTGTGGGCTAATGGATAGAGAGTTGGACTTGTAACCTGAAGGTCGTGGGTTTGAGTTTCAGGTCCGGCAGGAATTGTCGGTGGGGGGAGTGAATGTCCAGTGCTCTCTCTACCACAACTGAGGTGAGACCCTTGAATACCCTCAGGCGCTGCAGCATTGGCTGCCCACTGTTCTGGGTGTGTGTGTGTGTTTGTTCACTTCTCACTGCTGTGTTTGTGCGCACTTGGATGGGTTAAATGCAGACCACAACTTTCCTCTCCTCTTTTTTAAAGTACATTATATTATTTCTGTAACAAGAACTGAAGTGTGTTTAAGTGTACTTCTTTTTCAGCCTCCAGTTTTTTAAAAAACTTTTTATATATTTCTAACAAAGATGGGTAATGTGTTAGATTGCTGTTTTCAAACACTACGGAAAAATGTATGTTCCTAATGTGCTGAAACAACTTGCTCCAGGGTAAGGTCATGTTTTAGACTGAATTAATGCAGCATTACACATAATTCTATAGAATTAACTAGCTTTTTCTCATCACAGAAAGCATGTTATTAGGACCAGCACAATATAAGAGATTGTTCTTGCTGTCATGATGAATGAAGTTCAATCTGTCACGGCATGAGTGCACTATAAAGCTCATCGTTTGAAAAAAAGACACTACTTCAGTTTCCACTGACCTGGACTGTTTGCCGGCAGGATGACTTTGTAAAAACTAAACTAGTGACCAGGGTGTAAGGCTTCAGCAGTGATCTAGACTGCATGCTTCCTAACCCAGAAGCCTTGCAGATCATTACTGAAAGGTACGTGAGGCATCTGTATAAATAAACTGCAGTTTGCTCTTGGAATGGGCAGGTACAGCCCAATACAAGACGGTGATTAATAAGGATAATGGATTTCCTTGGGATTGAGTTAAATAGAATGAATGTGTCTTAGGGGAAATACTCTAAGGTGCCTTCCTGCTTTTCTCTCTCTTGGCAATGGAAATGTTGTTTATTGTGCCATTTAAGAGCTTTGGAAATAATAATGGCCAGAAATTCAAATGCATGTAACCTTGTCGACAAGTGATGTTTTATTTCCAGGGAGAGGAATGATAAGGGATGTGTGCTGAAGTAAATTACCAAAACTGCATTGCTCGAGACTCTAGGCCCTATTGCATCATCACCCCAGAGATAAGCCCAGGGAGGCTTCATCAGAAATTTCACTCTTAGCAATTTCACTGATGCATTATAGGAAGCACGGATATTCACACTAAGTGAATATAGGAGGGGAGGGAAAGCCTGTGGCTTGCTGTAGCTACCTGGTCATGTAAAGCCTTTGCAACCATATAGGCTGTGATTTAGGCACTTGGGGAGGTTAAGACCAGTTCAGATGTTTCTTGAAATTTGTTGTATAAACTTGCTCATGCTTTTCTTGCTCTTCTCTTCTGCAAATACTGGAGATTGATGCTCATTATTTTAAAATATGTGCCCGCAAAACCTTGAGTGTATCACAAAATGAGTCGGTGAGAGCCTCACTGTGTATATTGATTTATGCTTGTTTCTTTTAATGTGGTATCTTGCTATTGCCTGAATGCAAAATGCATTTCACAGCTGCTCGTAGCTGTAGAATTACTTATATACACATTAAATTTATTTATTAACATAAAACTGTGAAGGTAAGACGACCGGATATCGAATATGTCTTAGATTTAAAACCGCATATGAAAATGGCCTGAATCGGACCCCCCACCCCAACACACACAAAACTAAATGTAATCAAGTATCAGACAAAATATACTAATTGTTTGACAACCATTTAAAATCACAATGCGACAAAAGTACTGAGAGATCTTTTCTTCCATTCTATGATGTGCATTCAATTAAAACAGATTATTGAAAAAGTAAAAGAACAAAAATATGGGACAAGACTTGGTTCTATCCATTGGTTGTTCATTGGATGAAGGCAGATCTGAATGCAAGCTTGTAGAATGCAATTTGTAACGATAAATGTGCTAAAAACTGCATAAAAACTGCAATAGCATAGAAACGCTCTGGCCACCACCCATAACACCCTTTGTGGCAGCAAGTTTTACAAAAAGAATACTACTAATAATTTGTTCTAAAAATATAAAAATTGCTATTTTTTTACTTTATTTGTATTTTTTAAATTTATTTGCATTTTAATTGCAAATGCTGTAACCAGTACTCCAATACTTTTTGGCCATCACTACCATATTGGGGAAGTTGGCCTCTCTCTCTTAAAAATTATTGATAAGCTCTGATGCTTTGCCTTGACTCTGTAATTAGACTGTAACCTGTTAGCACATGTACTACATGTTTCTCATGGTACGGCATCAAACCGACTCTGATTAGGAGCCGTGAGAGAAGCTGCAGGGCTCTCGTCACTGGAATATATAGATGCGCATGTGTTCTGAGATGCAGCTTCTCCATGATTAATGCAGAGGCCTTTGGCTTTGACCCAATCTGATGATGAAGGCCACACATCTCGCATGCTGGGCCCGCCGCCACTCATCTCTCCCCACGTCCGGGGGCAGCCCATTGGGCTGGTGGCCCTGGGTTCACGTCAGCTGCCGAGGGTTTGTTAGTGGAAAGCTCACACTGGAGCGGAAGGCGCTGTGGAGATCTCTTTTGTTGAATTATTCCTCGGGTTATATGGCTTCCAGCCCCTTTCACTCAAACTTTTGCCAGCAAGTTCACAGTATGTGAGGCAGGTGCAGAGAAGAAGGTGGAAACTTTGTGCAGTCAGTCAGTCAGTTCGTCTGCAACTCAGCACCCTGATCTGTGGCACTCTGATTCGCCAAGTGAAGCGGTGCAGTGCTGCTCGATGCTCTTTAGGACACGCGGTGCTCAATTCACTTCAGCTGGATTATTAGCTCTGACTCTCTGTCAGGGCTCTGCTGAATAAATAATGATGGGCTGATGGATTTCCATGTTCTCTTCCTGTTCGTTCCTGCTGTCTCTCATGGCCTCTCCCTTATTCTCTCTTATCTCTATCTCTCTTTCTCTTCTCGGTCTCTCTCTCTCTACAATGCATGTGAGCTGGTCCTTGAGGCGTTTTTTTTTTTTTCAGCGTCTTCCTGTTTTCTGTTGCCTCGCCAAAGGCTTAAATTTGCTATGTAGATTGTGTCGTCTTCTGCAGAACATTGTACATTATAATGACTTTCTGGTCAGTCAAAGGGTTTAAAAGTGCATTCAGTTTATTTTATGCTGGTTGATACAAGCAGTCGTCTTGGGCTATACTGACATCTAGTGGGACAGACGTAGCATTATGCAAAAACAAACATTCAGTTACCGATGCCTTTGTAGAAATTCGCTATTCCCAGTCAGCCATGGTGCAAAATGGTGCAATAACAGGGGGTTGCTGAGATTACTGTAATCATATTTCTGTCTTTGGGATGCACAGTATATTGGTACCATATTGATTATCGCCAATATTAGAGATTTTATAATTTATCAGTTGAATGTTGGATATTTAATTGTGCATGGTCATTTCTCTCTCATTTTCACCATCCAATGTTTTATTTAAATTAATCTTTAAAAAGACCAATCATTTTAGTCTGTTTAATGTAGGCTAATATTTAGCAAAATCTCAAAATGAATATAAATTTTTCATGAATTTTTACATTTACAATCAAGTGTTTTATTTTTTTTATTATTCCACAAAAAACAATAGAAATTTAATACAGACCATTTAACAGTTATTTATCGGCTATATCATAAAAATAATGATCACCTTATTGATCTTGGCCAAACTTTTAATATTCTTATGTAAAACTTTTAATATAATAATGATATATATATATATATATATATATATATATATATCCTTCACCCTTAGAAAAATACCTCTTACTTGTAAAAGAAGAACCATGATATGATTCTAATATGATTTGAAAATCTATCATGAAGTGAGAAACTACAACAGTACCAACCGATTTGTCGATATAACGTCAGAGCAGTGTACTGTTGCTGTGGTAACCTCCTCATATGAATGCGATTTCTACTTGGAAATATGTGCTAACTTGTAATACAACCTTTATGGTTAATGAAATGTTTGAAATCACCATTGAAACATTACTGTTTCTGTAATTTTGGGAGGTTCAAACCTAATAGCAACCCCCCCGACCCACCGCCCTGTTATGTATTTTGTCGGTCTCATCAACATTACTGATAATTGCAGCACATTTGATTTGTTTTATGAACAAAAGAGATTTTGTACATTTTAATGGGCTGTTGCTATAGGCTTTGTGAGGAGCAGACTGCATCATGGCCCACTGCACGGGCAAATTGTGCCCTTTTGAAGAGCAGGGAAAATTTATCAATGTCAAGAAGGTCCCAGAATCTTTGCAGGTTTGTTCTATTTTTAGAAACACAGTGAGGTGTTGAAGGAAGAATGTTCCCATTCTTTCTCTCTGTCTATCTCCCATCCCTCCCCCTTTCTCCTTCCTCCGTTTTTCATCGCTCTCTCCCTCTTTCACAGTCATGCTCTCTCCCTTCTTTAACTGCCTTTTTTTGCAATTTCTTTTTATGCTATCTCTCCCTCTCTTTCTATTCTGTGTCTCTCTCCCCCTCTCCCTCTGTCTATTTTCTGCTTTACAGCTCTTCCCATATCGCATGAATGCCCCTGTCACATCCGCCACCACTGAGGACACATGCCTCCTGGGGCATCCTGATTGGCTGAAGTTTCAAAGAGTCCAGTGTAGGTGAGTGGGTGGCGGTTTGACTGGAGGGAGTACGACAGACAGCACCGAGACTGTGCTCAAATGCTGGGTCTCCAAGTCTGAGTCCAAGAGAATTTTTGAAGTGGGCTTCAACACTTTTTCTCTTCCCAAGCCACAGTAATCACAGTGATTCTTGGGAATGTTTCAATGTGGTAACCTCAGTCCTGTCAAATCTGTCTTCCTGCACCCCATTACCCACATGCCCATAGTATATGGAAGCTAATGCTAGCTAGCTAGCTCATTTGTTTTGATATATTTTAGTGCATAGTAGCGTATTAGGATAAAAAAAAAAAAAAAATGGAGACATTTTGTAGCGATTAGTCCATTGATCTTATGTAGATTCTGCTACTTTGATTTCAGTTTGTGACATTTCCTGGTTTTATGTTCCTCTCCATCATTTCAAGCCCTTTGTCTTTTATCTCTGTATGCGTGACAGAAAACCAAAAATAATATATAAAAAGGTAATTTAATCTCAATATAGTTACATATTTTACCCTCTTGTGTTCTAGATGCTATAAAAAACAGACTTGACCGTATTATTGCGTGCTGAGTCGTTAAAAAGGAAATCTTATGCCAAGATTAGTGCTTTTCCCCCATCTTTTTCGTATTAGCTTGTACTTACTCAAGTTTCTGCTTAGATAGGAGTAGAGACATCCCAGAGAGCTTGAATAATTCAGCTGTACAACTTTATCAAGTGAAGATCTCATACCACTACAAAAGAGGATCTTTTCATATTTTGGTTGCTGAGAGATTTGGAAATCCCATAGTCAGCTGCTCGAAGACATGGCGGTTTGATATCTATTCTTGCTGAAATAATCTGTTCAACTGGAAAAAAATCTGAATAACTACTGTTTTTATGGGTAGATTTAGTTAAAAATAGCTTGTGTTTTGGTTTGATAATGCCACCTGTCTGAAATGTGGTGAATGCAGAAAAATATGTAACTGGCTGATATGTCATTGTGATTTATGCTTGATTGTATAGATATCATAAAATTGTTTTGAGGTATTAGATAACTCTCTTTCTAGCAGATGGATGACACATATAAAATAAATGAGGAGTGAAGCTATCCACCCGATATTTCATTCCCATTTATTCCACAAAAACACCTTGGACCACCTCACAGATCAATGTATTGCCTAAATCTATAAACATAATTGACAAGTCTATTGATGGTAATCTCTCATAAATCCAGTGCCTAACTTTGGGGAAAATAGGCTGACATCTTTACAGCATGATTATGTATAAAAAACATATGTGGGGCTGTATTAATAGTCATTTTTTACTCAAAATCAGCTTAGAAATGTCAAGAAGAGGAAAGTAAGAGATCATGAGAAATGTAAGAGTAGGATTCACAGAGATATTTGAGGGCAGCTATTGTTGTCATCTATTGTTGTGATCCGTTGGATTTGGCCACAGGGTAAGAACTTGGAACAGTTGTTTCATTTCAAGAATATCTAAATCTCTATTCCTTCTTTGCCCTTTTTACTCTTCCTCCTGTTCTGGATTTAATAAAGCTGCTATCTTAGAGTGTGTGTGTATCCATTGAGCTTTGATGGTGGTGGGTATATCAAACTCTTCACATGTCAGTTACAGACTCATAACTTGACAGTCGTGAAGTTTGCCTTAGAGCTATGGGTATCTGAGGGCTGAATTTCACCTCAAGCTTGTAGTCCGTTCGAAAACTCATCATGTTTGCCAAGGCAACATAATTACTAACACTAATTTGCCAGGTGGTTTTGAGGATGACGTGCAAGATTATCATATCTGATATACAGCAGATCGTAGCCTACTTTTGGTTTCGTAGCACACGTACAGATCAGAGTGCAGTATGCTTGTAAGCTTGCAAGCAGGCTTTCACTGTCTCACCAGCAGAGGACAGTGTCCATCATATTTTTTAATGAGCTATCCAACAGAGCTTCAAACAGAGGGGGGTTCAACCACACAAGGAGAGACCATGCTGTGGTCCAACTCACTCCAAATCTCTTCTTATGGTTTCAGAATTTGCCTCTATATCAGTGCAGTCTTTGTACAGGGCTAGATAGTTAGCTAGACAGATAGTTAGACCGACAGACAGACAGAAAGAGAGACAGATAGACAAAGATATAGATAGATAGAAAGAAAGAAAGAATGTTTAAAGGTGCAGTAGGAGTTCTTGGAAAATGCTAACGTTAGCCCGATAGCACTGAAAGCGAATGTCCCTCCTTCCCTGCAAATCGCCATCTAAAGCCACGCCCCCTGAATGCATGAACGTGAAAAGACCAGACGACCAGAGACAACATTACTACATCAATTGTTATTCACCGGTGAGAAAACTTCATAGTACAGTTAGTAAAAGTACTACAATACCAGAAAGAAAGATCGGGTTGTTGATGTTTGTCTGCCATTCTCGCTCAGGATGCATAGCGTACGTGAACTCGCTGATGACGTATCCTATCTGTGCGAACAGGATGCGCAGAGGTATGCAAATACACATGTTGACAGGCAGGTAGGAAAGTCAATAAAAATGTTCGGAACCAGTGTTTTGATTGGACAAGCATTTCTTGATCCTACGCCTTCCACAGAATATGCATTTAGACCACTTAACTTAATGATTGCTATCGGGATGTGAAGAGACTTTCAACCAGCATAACAACCATCATCACCTATTGCACCTTTAATGTCATGTTGATTCTTAGTTTTCTTTAGGGATGTACAATATACAGGGTATTTTTTGCCTCATAGATGTTAGATATTTAATTGTGAATGTACATTTTTGCATTTTTGTATATTTAAATAAAATACTTTTGCTGTCATCTAGTGCAAACATAAAGGTACAGTATTGAATTCCACAAATATGTAACTCCTTAACACCTTTCTTAATCTCTAAATAAATAATTATTCAATTATTAAGTAATAATTAAGCGTTGGTTTGACTTGACATTGAAAAAACACTTTAGATTGGGAAACGATCTTACTATTAACTAACTGTTAACTACGACTTTTGCCTTTACCCTAGTGAAAAATAAATATACTAAAAGGTATTTGATATACATTTATATTATGCAAAGTATACTACAAATACATTTACATATTTATGTGCTTAATAAAATACTCTGCAATTGTATTTTTGGTATATTAAACTGGTATATTTAAAGTCTGCTAAATTGGAACAACTAATTTCATACTTTATGCACTTTAATTGCGTGGAAGTAGTGCTGAAGTCCAACTAAAGATATACTTAAGTATATTTGATTGTGCTGAAGTGGAACTGTTGCAAGTATACTTTAGGTACACTTTAAATATCTTGCATTTAAATACTGATATTATTGAAAGATCATACAATCCTCATCAATAGTGACATAAAAAAAACAAACAAAAAAACATTTTAGGCTTATTTTTAAGAAATGTGCATTGTGCACAAGTAGTACTCCAAATAAAGTTTAATTATAATTTTACATTAGTAAGACTCAAGTGATAAATATGTTTATAGATTTGAACTATACTTAGTATGAAATAAATGTATTTTCAGTTACTTTTAACTAGGGTAAATAAGGGATCTAAAATTTGGTCGTGCAGAATAAGGCATTAATAAGTGCTTTATAAGTACTAATAAACAGCCAATATGCTAGTAATATGCATGCTAATAAGCAACTAGTTATTAGTGAGAATTGGTCCTTAAAATAAGGACTTAAAAGAAAATAACCTTAAAATTAATTTTTAGTGTTTTATTTATTTATTTTTATACAAGATCATTGACCATAAAATGGAGATGAAGCAGTAGAGTTCCCTGAGGTGGCCCAGCATTACTCATCACTCGCTCTGACACAATCCTGCAGAGTCTTTAGGCTACACTTAGCCTTCAGTAGTCTAGAAGTTTACGTGGGCCAGACAGAAAACGTTTCTGTGTGCATTGGCTAACTGTGTTTATAGCTAGACAGAGGGTGAAACATCTGCTCGGTGAGGCCCAAGCTGAGCTGCGAGAGCACTTTCATCTGTCGGCTGTATGGACCAGATGGAACTTAATGCACATGGGAAAAGACGCAACCACTGCTTTAACATTCTTTTCGCAGAACTTGATATTTATTTATTTATTTATTTGTGTCACATCAGTTTACAAAGGCATCACACCTCTTACTCGACACTCCAATCTGTTCAAGAAGCAGATGATAAGATCAATCATTTGCGTGCACGCCAGCGGGTGTTAGTGCTCGCTTCAAAAAAAACCTTTTCCTTCAGTTTTTTTTGGCCACCGCCACCATATTTTGTATCATAACAAGTTGGCATTTGGCAGCGAAGGCCGTACCCAGCGTGAGAGCGCGTGTCCACCTTTTTTCTCCTGCTCTTTCATATTCATCTCCACAGTTGGCCTTTCCTCATAGCGGCTACCCATGCTAACAGGACACAGTGGCAGCAATGCACACTTTATCTCTTCACCTTCAGCCTCTATGAATAATAAGCAGAAAAGTCATCCTATGGTGGACCGACTTGGAATACCTTTCCCGATAGCGGTGGCTTACTGTGGGCCGCGCATCCGTGACCGAGGGGAAGATGTGGCGTTTCGATACCTCCCACCCTTCCACCTCCCTCTTCCCTGACACTTTTGTCATCCTCCTTGACTGCGAGGAACAGTTTTGGTAGCAAACAGTGTCAACCTGTCTCTCCATCTCTGACCCCCAACCGAGCTTGATAAGCTAATATGATGTTCTGTTGACACCAAAGGGGTTGTGCACAGCCTGCAGGCACAGGTTGATATTGAAATGCTATTCAGGGCCGACCACAAAGGGTGCCTTTGCCGTCTCCCGCCACGTTTGTGACTCATATACAGATACAGCGGATATGCCGAGTACACTCCAAAGACCCCGGTCTTACCGGTGCCGACGTAATGCAACCTTTAAACTAAGAGCCCCCAGAGAAAGCAGGCTTTATCAGAGCAGATAAGGCTTTCTTCTTGCCCTGCGAGAATGCATCTATCAGGCCGTCGCAGGGAGCACTGACAACAGGAGCAGCCATCGCTCAGCAGCTAGGCAGTGGCCACATTACCACTCTGCAGCGACACCACGCTCTATCAACGTCGCACTCGGATCACTTAAACAGAGCTCTGGCGTCTCGCTGTGCTTTTACGAATGCTGTTGGGATTTGAAAGAAACCGTCTGGACGATGATGGGATTCAGAACGGAGCTCGCTCTTCAAAACAACACCTGGTTTTTGAGCGGTTTGCGTGAGGTACAGAAAGCACTGAAAGTGATTATGTTGATTTTTTCCCCTCAGCTCGGTTTCCCATGGTGATCATTATGACATTACAACTCCCCTACAATCCAAATTACTGTGCAGAGATTGGAAAATCACTGCCATTATGGGACTCGGGAGAACTGATAATTCCACCGCTGGTTTTGAGCACACAAAGAAGATCCGTCAAGCCTTCTCGAAGACTCGAGGCGTGACATCATCAATCCCTTCCCAGACTTCATCCGAATTTCAAAGCCCACCAGTGTGAACGCACAGAACTCTATTCATCATCTTGTCAAGGCTCGATGGATTTCGTGGTGGGGGGTCACCATCTCCCCATCTCCAATTAAAAAGATTCCACTCTCGCAGACTGTGGAAGTGAACCGCTGAACTCCTTGGAGAACTTCGCTCGGCTTTGTTTCAGCGCTATCTTCACCTAAGACGCCTCTCCGGCTGATAAGCTCTCAGCTTCATTTCCATCAAACACAGCGAGAGAGAAGTCCGTTCTACTGTGCTTTATGTCCCTAATTTCTGTGTGCAGCTGATCTGTGGATTATAGTCTAGCTGAGCCACCCGCTATTGCAGAGCAGATGGTGGGGCTTTGTATGCCTTTCTAAGCTCTTCCTATTAAAAAGACCAGAATACAGGATTACCGCCCTAGTATTGGATATTGTTATGATATTTTATCTTTTTTTTTTAAGACAGGCTCTCAATCTGTATGTTATTCATCTGTCTAATGGAGAAGTTTTCAACCTTTACAATCCTAAAGACTCCATTACCCAGCTGAATATACTAGCTAGCTTTCATTCAGAATATCAACTACCATTACTACATTCTATAATTCTTACTGGATCATTAGTTAAAAATGTAATGAAAATTAAACATGTTTTATATATGAAATCTTCTCCATGGCCCCTCTAGAGTACCTTCAGGGACCCCTGGTAGGAAACCCTGGATCTCATGCAATAGCCAAAGGGACTTCTGTGATCATAAGAAGTGCGTCATCCAGGTTGTGAGGTTTCAAAAATGAAAAAAAAAGGAAATTAATTTGAAAGACAAGAAGTGAATAGCGTGAAGGTTTTTTAATGTGCAGTTCCCGTAAATGTTCTCTTTTATATTCACTGTCACTAAGTCAGAGCCGATAAGCACCAATGAGGTGGAAACATTCTGAGGAGAAGGTGAAAGGAAGTATTAAAGCATCACTCATGCTTGCACTCATGGGCACAAATACAGGGTATATGCCAAATAGGCAGCGCAGATGGACCCATGACCAATAGGGGGATCCATCAGGAAAGTAAAAGATATATAAGTGAAGAAGTACATAACAAACAGGGCTTGCATTTTGCTGTGGGATTACTGTATTCAGTTTCAACCCTATAAAGCCACATGTATTATATGTAATAGCATGGCTTTCTATGGCCTCTAAGGCCCTCATTTACATAATCAATACTTTCCCAAAACACTTTTGTGTATGATCTATATGTCTTCTGCCCACTGGTGGATAATAACTGCGCTATTATATGGTGTATGCACTGTATGTAGAAGGTCTTTTAATATCTTTTCAGCGCACCCATTTCCCAATGCACTTATGTTTTAAAGTAGCTATATATTGTGTTTTGACATTTAACAATGAGTATTTTGTGGATAAAATGTATAAAAAATATTACACATGTATATAAATTAAATTTATCGTATTGATTTATAACCTAGTTTAGTAATTGGGTTGCCATTTAAACTCTGACTAAAGCAAAGCACAAATTAAAAGGTGAACCATAATGTTCAGTAAATGGAATGAAAAATACATTTCTGTTGTGAGCATTAAAATTGTGATAAATGCCTGTTAGGCCAACAAAAATACATAAAAATGAATTATTATTATTAAAAATAATGATACAAATGTCAAAAATTGCATATTTTGTGTAAAGGTTCAGTAGGATTGTAAATAGTAGCCTAGTTAAGAGTAAAATTAGAAGAAAAAAAAGAGTAAAAAATGCACATAGAAAATTGATATATATATATATATATATTATGTCAGGCTTTACAGGATTAATCATTTCTGCAGTTTAATTAATGAATTCACCCATATGAAAAAATCAAACAATCACTTTATCTTTCTATATAACTGTATAATCAGTGCTGTATGTCCTCTCTCTCTTTCTTTCTCTCGGTCTCTTGAGGCTTGTTGAGTTTAGTTGAAATGCAGTGACCTGCACATTGGGTTTATTTAGAGACACATGGTAAATGAAGTGCTTTCTCACACTTTTGCTGTGAAAGATGAACCACTGGATGAACATTAAGTAAACTTTTTGGTAAAAATATACACATTATTTGAAATAAATAATGCATTTCACAGTCTGCAAAATCCTCTCTCAGAGCTGCTCAGCTGCAGGGTGAAGAGGGCTACTTAAAACAGCCTCCTTCATCATCCTTATAGCACACCTGTAACATTTCTCATCTCCATCTCTCTCTAGACCATCTAAAGACCACAGTCAGGGCATAGACGCCATATTTAAATTATGTGAATCAAAACTAGACTGTGAAAGATTGATGTGCAGTCTGCTGACAAACAATTGAATGGGCTATAAATCTATGCATCACAGGCACATTTTTATTGATTCAGATATTTGCTCTGCCTTATGCATTAGTCCCTTTCGCATATTTATATGTCATATTCATCTAAAGAAGATATTTTGAAGAATGCTTAAACTGTTGTTTTGTCTATACAATGAAATGAGGTCCAAAACAGCATTGGACCTTGTTGACTATCATTGTATGGACAAAAAAATCTAACAAAAAAAACAAATAGACATTTTTCAAAATATCATCTTTTGGGTTTCACAGAAAAAAGTCATACAGCTTAGCAATGACATAAGGATGAATAAATGATGACAGCATTTTAATTTTGGGCTGAACTATACAAGTTAAATGTCAGTATTAGGTATCTAACGAAAGAATTCCACAATATAAAAAACTATATAAAAATATAATATAAAAATAAAATGTGAATTAATAATAATATTAATAATACAAATAATATTAATAATATTAAATAACACTGTTCAGCGCCTAGAATATAAAAATCAACTAAAATATTTTACTCATACATATACTTCCTGTAGTTAACCCAACCTTACAGATGACAAATGAGTTTTTACAGTGCTGCAATATCCTAAATATTGAAAAAATTGTTAAATAAAGATTTCATCCTTGACATTATTCACTATAATGAGGCTTTTATACTTCCCCATGAAAAATGGGTGACCAAACCAGATGCCCTCTGAAGAGATGGTTCAAACCCTGCTTGCAGGAGGCAATATGGAACTCAACCACAGAACACTGTTTGCACAGTGCATTAAAGGGAAGGCCTAATTACGATCACTGTACTTTCTAAAACATTACAAAAATAAAGCCTCAAGGTCAGTTCAATTAACCGCTCGAGTACTTGAACAGCCAAACTGAAAGTATTTGAACTTGGATCCCCTCAGTGTTCTAATGCAGCAAAATGTCGGAACAAGATCCCGAGTCAAAGAGGTATGTGTGCGCCGTGCCCTGTAGAAGCCCTTGCTGCTTTCATCTCCCATCCAAATACCACCGTTTGGTAAATGAATTCCTTTCGCTTCATTTGCCCTTTTAATGTGCAAGACTAATTTCTGATTACATAAACTCTGCGGTTCAAATTTGACTGACTCGCACCAAGCCGCTGACCTACATAAGTCAAAATGTCATTAAAACAAATGATGGAAATTACATACTTTTATAAATGGGTTTTTAGAAACTAGAAGGGTCATGTTGTTGGAAAAATCGAGAAGAGGAAATGCTTTTGGATGAATGTTAATGTCAGAGGTAATAAGGATTTTGTAAACCCACACTTGCGGAAGAATGATGCCCCATATGGCAGTGGTGATATTTGCAATATTGTTCTGCAATGCCTTGGGTAAGATTATAGGGGCCATGGCCTTTCAAACAGCTGTTTAGCCTTTGCGTGGATCACCCGTGGCAATCTGCAGCAGCACAGCTATATTTTTTCTTTGCAATTTAGAAATGAACTCTGCTGTAGACTTCTGCCTTTTGTGTTGTTGGTGAAGCTCTGCCACTGAGTGGGCATTTCACACTCAATGGCTATATGAGATGTTTATTTGATCGGGGTTCTCCTATTGAAAGATGTGGTTTGTCACTCAAGGCTATCCGTAAGGACACGCTTTATCATGTTTCACCAACCCAGAGTGGATTCATGAATCCAGGTGATGGGTGACTCTAACCGTGTGGGTATCCAACATCCTTTTGTCCAAGCCTTGCGTTATCCCAACAAGAACAGAGGGCATCTGAACTGTACTGGGCTGCTGATGATAGATTGCGGGGATGATAAAAACATGCGAGTGTGATGCCAAGAGCACATTTAGCCCCGTAGAGGATATGTGTAGGTCCTGATGGATGAGGCTTTGGAGGTGGACCAACATCAGGACAATGATGGAGGGGGAGATGTGAGCCACAGCAGGTTCAGGTAGCAATGTACAAAGAGAGAGAAATAAGGGGTGTTTGTGTTTGCCATGGTCATCTTTGGGTGACCACCCATGCTCACCCCTCTTTATCTAATCCCAGAAGTCACAGCCTTTTATTGGGGGCTGTGCACAAATCAACAGATGACAAATGAGTGCCACATGCAGCGGTTTTGGCTCAGCAACAATCTGTGATCTGTTTCTCATTGTAATTGTTATAGGGGAGAGTATGAATAGATAAAACAGAATTGAACTTAAAACACGGCAAATACATTAGGGATGCATCAGTACTATCGGCCAATAATATATATTTTATTAACCGTTTGATGTTTAATTTAGATTTTTCTTAATGATAATTTCCCCTATTTTTACTTTTAGATTACCTTTGCTATACCATCTAATGATCTAACGTAAAACAATATATATATAATATAATAACTGTTAAAAGTATCCATTAGCAAATCTCAAAATGAATATATACAATTTTAATTTAATTTAAATTTTAGAATAAAACAAATTTAAAAAGTCCATACGGTATATTATACACTGTTAAAATGATTTGTCAAAACTGTAAATAAAACAAGGATTAATACAGTTTGTTTTAAAAGAGAATAAAACTGTAATAAAATTCAATGTGTTACTTGCCATTGAAAATTTACAAGCAATTTCTGAGTGAAAATACCAAACAGTTCATAGTAACCAAGACTTCTATAGTATTTTTCCATACTATGGAGGTTAATGGCTACCATCAACAGTGTGGTTACCAACATTCCTCAAAATATCTTCTCCTGTGTTCAGCAGAAGAAAGAACTTCATGCACAGGATCTGCGTTAAAATTTCAATTTTGAGTACATGATGACAGAATTTTCCTTTTTGGTTGAACTAGAATTTTAATATTGGCTATTTATTGGTAATCATCCAGAAATGGTTCATCCAGAAATTATATTTTAGCAAACTGTCCTGACATTCTCAGTAAGTAAAAATGTTATTTTCTGAAAGTTAACATTCAGAAAGTCCCATTTTTAAAATGTTTAAAATGTTTCTTTGGTTATATGAATGTTAGCAATAACTGTAATTGCAAATAACTGTATTTTTTTTTACACCAAGCACCATTCTGAGAAACTGAAAACGTGTAAAACAAACAATTCAAAACGTATGCAACTCTTTTATCCAAAGTGACCGACAGTACATTCAGCATATTTATCAGTTTCCAGCTAGTGCAATTGCTCTACCAATGGAGCTGCAGAACCAAATATGTCCATGAAAATAATACTGTAAGTCCAAATAAAGATTTGATTTAGATTAGGAATAAATTCCAATGAAGACAAGCAATCTTTTTTGCACAATAGATTTCAATGCCACAGATCACAATATAATCATTCTTTTCTAGATTTCTTTGAACACGATGTACAGGAACCACTTCAGCATTCATTGAGAAAGGCATGTTTGATATTCCTGAATTTTTATGAGTACACTAAAAAGATATGTCAGTCATGTTCTCCTGCATTTTGAGGTTTTGCATCTGTTGCTAGGACAACAAGAAGCCTTTCAATTTGCCTGTTGGCACAAACCCTTTACCCCTGACATTACGTTAACCCCTTCTTTACAGTTCAGTGCCTCTAAGATGACTTTAAACAGCTTGAGAGAAGGCGCATGGGCTTATTTATGACTCGTTAAGACTAAATGTCACATGCCATCACGGTTAGCCGCATGATTACATCATGAAATACACAGACCAAGATCTGCATATTTTGAGTTTTAAGGTGGTTGATAAATTGGCTAAAAGCTGATAAGCTGTATCTCACACTTGCTTGTGTGTCAACACGTTGCGGCAGTAGCCAGCAGAGTGTGCTACAATCATATAGAGATATCATTGAGTTGATTGCTGCAAAAGAGGCACGCAAACGCTTTCAGAGAGCAGCGTAGTCACAACTGAGCTGTGCTAACCCTCACAAATGTCACAAAACTGTTTGGCACAGACGATGGAAAACTAGATTGAGGCTTCTGGAGGAGTATAAAGATTGCGAAATAAAAGGTGATGCGGGTTAATTTGACTTTTTGCTTCTCGGTTCACCTGCAGTCATTCATATATTCTTTTGAAATGGTAATAAAATAATCAAAGAGCAGGAAAACGTCAGGACACAGTCTCGTTTCCTGACAGTATTCGGTGTCCATATAAAGCATCTGGCTGATTGAAAGACAGATTTCGGGTTCCCCACCTCGGCCTCCTCCCACCGCGCTCCTGTCTTTGAGCAGACCACCACCCTTCCTCAAATCTTCATCAATCTGCCTCATTCCTGATGAGATTAGAGCCAAACTTTGATCTCTCCCCTCCTGAGGTTTCAGCCTCACTTTGATGTGTTCCCTTCTTGTTAACGACAGAGCCGATAGTAGATGACAGAATCCCTTCTGGGTGAGAGAAAGAGATTGAACGGCATAGAGGAGGGAAGTAAAAGTATAGGAGCCGGGGTGGAGTGGACACGGATGAGGGATGCTCTCTGGCTTGGCATAAAGGAAGAAAACAGGACAGGTTGTCAGAGTAGATTGATAGGTGCTCCTCTGCTCTCTTTGAGCCTCCACCTCGCCAACCCCCCCGTTACCCCAGGCTCCGTAGCCCTGCCTGTGCATTGAGCTTTTGTGGAGATGAGAGATTGGTGCCCTCATTTATTTCCTCTACTATAGGAGATGTTTTAAGTGGTCCTCCGGGGTAATAGAGAGAGAGAGGATTTTTTCCTCATTCCCCTCTTCTGCTCGTACGGGCCCATTGCAGCGATGCACTGGGAGAGGAGCGGGTTTATTAAGCTATCCGTTACCGGTATCCGACCTCAAATTGAATTCAATGATGGCAGGCGAGGATGTAAATAAAACTCTGCCAATGCTGTGTACGTTTATATGGAAGGGAGTGAATTGTAGGTGCATGGTGATGAAGGGTTAGTTAGTAGACAAATGCATGTCTTTTGAAATAGCATAATTAAGTCACTCAGATATCTTCATTGTACTGTAGCATTGTAAAAATCAGGCTGATATTATCAATATCTGCATTGTTTGTTTTTACATTACAAACTAATAGCAATAATGATTTATTATTTTTGAAAACACTTATGGTGTTGAGCAATGCCCTTATGAAAATTATACCATGGTTGTGCTACACCAACAGTAGTTTAACAATTTTATTTATAGTGAATTTGTAGTTATACAAATGTGACCCTGGACCACAAAACCAAGTCATAAGTAGCACGGCTATATTTGTAGTAATAGCCCAAAATTAACAATTTTTCTTTTATGCCAAAAAATCATTAGGATATTAAGTAAAGATCATGTTCCATGAATATATTTTGTCAATTTTGTGCCGCAAATATATCAAAACAATTTAATTTTTTATTAGTAATATGCATTGCTAAGAACTTCATTTGGACAACTTTAAAGGCTATTTTCTCAATATTTTGATTTTTTTTGCACCCTCAGATTCCAGATTTTCAAATAGTTTTATCTAGGCCAAATATTGTCCTATTCTAACACCACACATCAATGGAAAGCTTACTTCTTCAGCTTTCAGGTGATACATAAATCTCAATTTCAAAAAATGTACCCTTATGATTGGTTGTAAATGGTAATGGTAATCAAAACCCTCAAAACATGTTTACTACACTCTTATTACAATAAAACCATGGTAAATTTCCATGAAAAATAGGAACAAGTAAGCTTTTACTTATCAGTAGTTATCAGTTTCACTGCATGGAGTCCTATGGTAAGTAATAAAATGAGAATACACAAGACTGAAGTATACAGATAAAGAGGGAATACTCTGTATTTTTGCTTTCTTTGTGGCAGTTATATTGACATGGAAATTGCAGTTCAGTGAGCATGTGTTGATTCAGTTGCTGAACTCACCGTGATTCGGCGTTTCAGATCGGTAATTCCCCACCATGTGAGGATTCGTTAAAAGAACTGAGTCTTCTGACTACACGGGTCTCAGTGCAGCTCCCATTTCAGTGAGTCTTTGATTCAATGTTCATTCCATGTTGATTCACTAGCTGCTGTGACGGATTCAGCGAGCTCCCTCAATGAAGGATTTGTCAGAAAAATTTAAATTGGAGGCTTTGGCTGCATCCAAATATACTTCCCTACTATACGGTATAAATAAGGGAGACAATTCACAATGTCTGGATTCAAAGTTTTGATTATACATTAGGAGAAAAGTACCTTGATGTCTTACTACTTCAGGCACAATTCAGAATCTGCATCTGATGGACTCCTTACTATTCCATGAGGGCACGAGAGAGGAATTGTGAATGGCAGTGAAGCGACACATCTAATGCTGTAGGTCACATGACAATGACAACATGAAAAATATGTCCAGATTATAATCATACCACACAGTCGTTAAAAAATCATTGAGTAACATTCTTATAATAGAATAAAGAACCGAATCATAAGGCTAAATTGTGTGTGGTAACTGCTATGTTTGTGCTTCCATCAAGGAAAATACTGTGTAGACAACAAGGTCATGATTTGTTAGAAATATGTATTCCCACCTACGGATTTGTTAACTGAAATATTTTCTGACATGACATAAACACTCCATCCGTGTTACACTTTGCATGACTCCCAGTTTGAAAACTGCTAGTGTTGGAGGAAAACAAATTGCGATATTTTTTCTTATTTATACAGATTTCCCCATATCATGGGTTGAAAAAGTATGAATGCATAAATCTTAGCATTAAAAAACATTACAAATTATTTTATTTAAAGCATAATAGTACTAGTAGCAAAACATTATTGTATTTATTTATTGATTCATTTAAATGTTTATAATTGAATTAAAAAATTTAATATTATTATGATACATGCATATCAAACTGAATTCAGAAAAAAATAATGCTGTCCTTTTTGTCTTTAGCTGATCACATGCCTGGTTCGTGCACCATGCTGACACAAAACAAGCAGACTTGCCTGACATAAATACAACTGAACATACCACTGATATGATGTATTTTTCTACCCATGTGTTTTGTTGGAAAGGGTGTTTCAACATATTCTGTAACTACAGACATGGCATGCTGGTCTTTTTGATGTCTCATTGCTGACAGTTTCATGAATTGTCCTTGATTTACTGTAACTGGAGGCAGGTAAACTTGATTTAAGCCTGATTTCCCATCAGGGCTTTTGCTGTCTTTTAACAGTACATCAGCTCATCAAAAACACCTGGGATTTTATCATTTACCCTGGATTTATGATATAGGACTACTCTGAAACAGAAAAGGTTTTAGTTTTTTTCCCTCTCCAGATAAGGTTAACAGCACATAGAAGCAGCTGCCAGTCTGTCTAGCCTGTTTAGATGGATGTACATGTTCTCCAGAGCAAAATGATCAATATAAAAATGGCAGAGCTCTTTTGTTCGTTTCCATCAGTAAATCAACAGTGAGAATGTGCTTCTGGTTGCTCGCTTAAATAATCATACAAGTCCTCTAAAATAAAGTATTTTTGTAAGCTATCTAATGGCGATGTTTTATCAGGGGAGTTTTCATGTATTAGCGGACTTATTCCATTCATTCCTTTTCTTGGCATCACAGCATGCCTAATGAGGTGTGTGTCTTTCGAGAGTTGAAAATTCAAATGTGGAGCCTAACACAATGTGCCCAAGAAAGTGGGACAGCCGTGCTTTATGGCAGCCAATTTCAATGTATTTTCCACTTATGGCCTTTCCCGATGGGATGTGATACGCATATGAAGCAGACTACTTTATTAGGCTTCCTCCATGCCATTGGTGTCAAATGAAAGCGTATTTTTAAAAACTGATATAGATAAAAAATGTAGATAATTTAGAGTCTCAACCCATGTGATTTAACCCTTGAAACAATACGTTTTAGTCGGCACTCATTAAACACAGAGCAAAAATGCGCTCTTTCTTTCTTAAAAGCCCTTAAGACAAAGAATGGTGGCCTCATTTGAAGTGATGCAGGAGGAGCCGTCGGACCCATGTCTGAGAGTGTCTTAGAGCCTCTGAGAATGAGTGGTGTGGAGAAGATGAGAAGGAACACCTATCCTCCAGAAGTGGCTGAAGTACCATGGATGATTTAGAGGGCCCTCAATATTTGAAATAATCAGGTGAGCGTGGAGAGTGCCAGTGATTAGATCGCTGACGCTCAAAATGAACCGTAGATCTAAATGTAAGAAACTTGAACTGCCTGAAATGTTAAGTAATAGAAATTAGAAATATACCTAAAAATGTTTGGAGGGCCCTGTTTAGGTATCTTTCCCTGGGGTGATTATTGATATAATTATGTATAGTGAGTGATTTCTATAGTTGATGATGTGAGAATACTAAAATATTAAACAACTTGCTTGTAAACAACACCCCAAATGTAGCAGTCTTTTAAATTTTACTTTATAAATTGTTAAAAAGGTTAATTACAATTAGAAATAGCTGCATCCACATCTCCGTTAATGCACAATGATGCATCTATTGCAGGTAGCAAACACATTCAAGCCGTTAATCATTACATACAAATGTATATGACTCTAAAATTAGTAGAAAATCAATAAAAATGCAATTCTCCAGAGCATGCAATGTGCTGCATGGTGCATCGTGCCAGAAAATGACATTACATTGACTAGAGGATGTACTGTGACCAAGAAAAGCTTTTACTGGTTCATTCTGCTTCATTATTAACCATTATTTTGCCATTTTATATGCATCAAGTGGTTGCAAAGTGAAGAAAATTGGTTTGTTAAAAACGTATATCATATGGATCGTATCAAGGATTCAATCTCGCTTCAGATCCACAATGAAGAACTGTAGTTGTTGTTGTATCAAGGCATCTCTTTTTCAGTAAACTGTATTTATTTCTATCTCAAGGGCAGAGATGATTGACAGTACCCACATGGTACAGTATTTAATGTTCTCAGTCATATAAGGTCATTACAATGCGTTGATACTCAACAGAAGCGCTCGTGACGTTCTTCATTCGCAACAAGGATTATTAATAGGTAACTGGACTGGTTAAGAGAGGCCCTTGAGCTAAATCAATGAAGTGCTTGAGAAGGAAGCTATGCAAGAAGACCTAATGGCCACTTGTGATCGAACTTGAAAGGACTAGCACTCTACATGAAAAGGTCTGTAATCCTGTTTGAACTAGTGCAATTTTTATGTCTCCCATTTCTGAGCAAAAAGCCTGTTTAGTACACAGAAGTTTTAAACTTGGTAAAGCTAAGTGCATCTAAGACGAAAATGGAACCATTTTCATATTGCCATGTGTTAGCAACTAAAGTGGATTCAGTGACATCTGGGCGATTGAACTGAGAACGCAAATACACTTACATTTGAAAAAAAGAGGTACGTGCAAAACCCTAAAATAGACTAAAACTAAAAGTTCAGTTAAAAGGGCCAAAACAAACATTTCAGAGGGCAGGAATATTTTAAAGAAAGGATTCCTGCTAATGGACTTTGCTTTTAGATGCCCCCATCGGAATGTGGGTTCAATCTTGTGGACACGAGGGAGATTCCACACCACCGTATGTCTTCTAAGTAGTCTGTGATCTGTACTCATCCCTTTTTTCCTGTCCATTGAATTATAGATATGGGCATCATCTATGCTGGATCTGAGTGACCTCAAAGTCCAAAGCCTCTGTGGGGTTGTTCAGCTGAGAGGGCCGAGAAGTGGAAATCACATTCTACAGGCAGCGCTGGAGCACATGAATTATTCTGATCATTTTAGGGGCAGGAAAATGAATACTGAGGGTGAAATGAAATGTAGAGAAGTGGATGAGATGCGGCAGACCCGATGATCTTTCATTTCTTCTCCTCCGGACCCCTCCATTCCCCCCTCCGAGTAAACATAAAGTCATAGACTTGGCAGATGGAGGCATATTAGAAAATCTCAATTTGACAACAGCTTCACATTTCCGCCGATAATCCACCATCTGATGACAAAGCAATAGCCGTGCTTTTTGGAGGCAGGTAAGCGCTAAGCTGTGGGAAAATGGGAACTTGGGGTAAAAATTTAATGACGTCTTTGCTTTCGTGAATTGATCCGTGATGACGGACATTGTGTGGCCAATAAATGTTCCTTCCTTCCTGCGGTAAAGGCTGCATTTTCCGGCCCATTGGAGAGAGATGTTAGCACCTCAGATGTGCGTTGTTTTGAAGCGAACCTTCGTGTCCTTTCTAGCAGGAAACAGCGTTTGCCTAATGTGGCTGCAAAGGTTCAGGAGTTCAAAAGAGAAGCGCTGCGACTCCTTCCGCGCATATACAGGGGGTGTCCTTACAGATTTGGATCCTCTGTGCATGGCTTCACATTCACTACAGACATGAAAAACTAGACATGAAACCCGGTGGGAGATTGTTACTTGGTGCCTTACAGGTTCGATATTTCAAGCTCTAATGAATTTTTGCTGGCCTTTTTGACATCGGCTGTCTTCCATACCACTCACTCTTCTGTTGTTCTGATGGGCAGACAGTGATTACCAAATACCTGTCATGTACCCAGATAAGCAGGGTGAAAGGACAAAAATTGAAGGCCCTGTGAATTGTCTAATGCCACAGTATCGTCTGGCACTAGGACTTTTGGTTCGCAAATCACAGTGGTAGATGAAGTACACAAAAAGTAGATAAACCCTAATAAATTATTACTCTGGCAAATGTATATCTGTAGAAAAACGGATACTGTTATCCATTACCAGTACATTTTCTGTTAAGTTTACAGACATTTCCCTCAACCTTAAAACATAGCACGGTGCAATACATAATTCAAAATATGAGTGAATAAAAACCAACATCAACATTTGCAGAAGATCAATGTGGAAATTCTGTCATAGTACATTGGTCAAATATTTATTTAGAGTGTATTGCTCAAAATACCAACACATTTTCATGTCAGTTCTTAATTTGTTAGCATTTTGGTCGAACTGGTGGCTAATTCGACCTCATTCATATTGATTTCTCATAACACATTGGTATTTTTTAAATAGAAATTGCATGTTTTTGTATGATTCACATCATAAAAAAATTCACACGAAATCGCCTCCTCATTAAATAGGTTTTCCTGTGAGATTTGGTTTCAAAATACCTAAGGAGAGAGGGGTCTAATGTCCTAGACACACACACATAGGATAGGATCTGACATTATTATGATTTTTTATAAATTCATGGAAAAATTACTAGAAAACTAATGTAGTTGTCAACATTCAAATATTTCAAGTTATGAACCAAGCTGTTTGCCCTTAACAGCAGATTTAGTTCACATATAACTGTGTTGTCACATAGAACTGTCATGTTACAACCGAATAATGATTTTCATTTACAACAACTTAAATTCACTTAAATTCAGCATTAGTGTCTTTTTGTACCATCAGTCAAATCCTCTGCACCCTCAAGTTAGAATGGTTAACAAGAGACTCGCTTCATCCAGATCACTGAATCAGCTGTTGATTCGAGAACAGATGTAATTGGATCAGTTCGCAAATGAATTGTTTACTGCAATTTGTGAACCAATTTAATAGATTTGTCAAAGAATCAGCTCACATGAGTGATTTGTTCATGACTCAGACATTGCTATCCTGCCTCGGAGCTTTAGTTCAAAAGAACAAGGAATGTAGTCAAAATGAGTCAAAAGTAAGATATTACGTTTTGGAATTAAGTTTTCCAAAGTGAAAATGCTGTAATAAAGGAAAGGCTACCTGCAAAAGGCACTTAAATAAAATGACTTTATCCACCACTGGCAACACCTGTCATATTTTCATTATACATTTTCTAAATGGTTTAATTTTTACCAATTCATCATACAGTCACATACAGTTTTTCCCCACTAGCTTTTAATTGAATCAGTTTTATGTAAAAAAAAAAAAAAGAAGACAAAAAAAAGAAGGATACTGTGGGTGATAAAGATCATGTTGCATTAATGCTGACAAGATTTTTTGCTTCAGAGACTCAAAGGAGTTTTTTTTTTTTTTAAGTTCAGAAAGTTTGGACACTTTTGAAACACAAGATGTATTGGACTCTGAGATAAGAGACTTCCCATCAGTACCATTCCAAGAAAAGCGCAAGAGTCCATATTAATTAGAATAATCCATCAAAAGCACTCACTGTATCAGAGTCTAATGATGGCTACGTAAAATTTTAACAGTCACTGTTGCTTAAACTGTTGAACGATGGTGAACGTATCACTAAACATGCTGTTCGGGAGATTATTTTGAGCCATAGCTAAATGTCTTTTGTATGGCAAATAAACAGCCTATTGCTTGTTAAATGAGTCAGAACTACAACAAGTAACCAAAATGAGTGTACAAGTGAATGAGACTCATTCGGTGAATGACTGGAAAATAGGCCATGACACGAAGCATTCAAAACAACATCAGGAGCTCTTAGATAACACAGACAACAGACCTTTCAGTGCACTTCACAACATTTGCAGCTTGACAGATTGAATATAAACATCATTTTTGGCACAAAAGAAAGCAGGAACGGTGCTTTAGAACTCTCGGGAGTAAAGTTTAATCCGAAAAATTTCACATGGTTTTGTGAATAACAATGAAAACTTAGCCTGTCATCGAAGATGATGGCAATGGCACTCCATGAAAGCGTTGGGTAGAAAGAGCCAAATCAAAGCCCAAGATGAGGTAGATTGGTGTTTAGCATTTCCCCTAACATGACATGCCCATTAAAGATTAAGGCTAAAGAGACAGGCGAGGCTAATGGGAAGCGACGCAGCGTTTTAAGCCTTGGCCATGATGAGTTACAACCCTCAGCAGCCGCACTGCTGCAGTGACATGTTGACTGCCCTTGATTCAGCCGGCTCCTTCTCAGAGTCGGCCGTGAGAGCGACGGATCCCCAGCGTACATCCAGCGCCGGCCTCAAGCACAGTTAACCTTTAGTCGGCTTAACGTTACAGAGATTAAAACACACTTGAGTGTACTTTTTTCTTCTGCTTTGTGCCGCCCTTGCTTTCATTACTGCGTAGTTCATGTAATCTTGTCTTCGGGGCTTATGCTACGATTACCAGCTGTATTTGATTCGAGATATACGCTTGTAATGAACTCAAGTCTAGAGGGAGTTTGCAACATTTTAGTGCAGCAAAACTTCATGTCTTATGCATATCAGGTAAAAGCTGTTTAAGTTTTGCTCAGGCTCTTTAATTATACATTATACTGATGACTGAGCATGTATTGTTAAACAAAGTTCACCCATTCCCTGCTGGAAAAACTAGCTGAAACCGGTTGGCTGGTATTAGCTGGTCTTCCAGCCTGGTCATATCTGGTTTGCAGGCTGGTTCTACAAGGGTTTTGACCACTCCTTTAGCTGGTCAGGCTTGAAGACCAGCTAAAACCAGCTAAGACTAGCTAACTACAGGCTCGTTTAAAAGGTTAGTTCACTCAAAAAAGAAAATTAGCCATTAGGCATCCTAGGTGTATATGACTTTCTTCTTTCAGACGAATCCAATCGGAGATATATTAAAAATTGTCCTCGCTCTTCCAAGCATTATCATTACAGTGGGTGGGTGTTTTTTTCAGTCCACAAGACATCAAATAAAGCTTGCGCATCCATAATAAAACGTGCCTCACACGGCTCCAGGACGTGAATAAAGGCCTCCTGTAGCTAATCAATGTGTTTTTGTAAGAAAAATATCCACATTTCAATCGTTATAAACACTTTTCTCTCACTTCCGCTATCTGTCGTATGCGGAAGCCGTTCCGGCAGATGACGTAGGACATATGCGCAGCGTGCGCGACTCTGAGATATGCTAGTCTCGCGAGTTTGTTTACAGGAGCAAAGGAAGCAAAGTTTCTTTACTTTCGCAAAGGAAAACCAGTCCCATCTTGGATTTAATCGTAATCCTCCAACATTTTTCTTTACAAATCCTCGGTTTGTACTTCTAATTCATGCTCGGCGTTTTGTTTTGTTCTCTCTCCGCTTTCATCACTAATCATGCAACGCCGACGTCCTACGTCATCCGCCGGAGCGTCTTCTGTGAACAACAGTTAGATGATGTTTGAAATATGGATTTTTTTTCTTACAAAAACGCATGGATTTGCTATAGGAGGCCTTTAAAACCCCACCTCCCACTCCCCTGGAGTCATGAGAGGCACGTTTTATTATGGATGCATGCGCTTTATTTGACACATGCGCTTTATTTTTGGGTGAACTAACCCTTTAAGTTTAAAAAAAAAAATTCAGCAGTAAATAATTATTTACTCACCTTCATGTCATTCAAACTCATAAACTGTTATTGTTACTTCTGAACACAAAACAAGAATATTCACATAGATTTCGCTGCAACCACAGTCAAATGAGCTTCAATAATAAAAATAATAGTTATCGCTAAATATTAACTGACATTCGGGTCTGCTTTTCATAGAAAGCTATAGATAAACACAGTTTAGAATATAACTTGTATGGATGGCTCTTATGGTCCCTTAAATACAAATAAAATTGATAAAATCCTTACTTTTTTAATTAAATAGGCTATAAAATGACAGCAGGGTAACCATAGAAGTGTTCCCCTCATCTTTTTTTTCATAGACAAAGAAAAACTTTTTTGTATGTGTGCATATGCAACAATATATTGGTTTTAATTGACATGTTGGTTTGTAAATCTTTTTATTTATTTATTTAATTGATAATGAACTATTCCTTTAAAATAGCAATCCTTTATATAGTTTTCAAATGTATCCATGTGTCTGCTTTTTCAATAGTAGTCTGCATAAACCTCAACCAGTTTCCCTTAGAAGCAAAAGCACTTCTGATGGAGCACAGTTTTTCCATCTCCTTTCCAATACATGCATACTGACCCTTCTAAATGAGGTTAGTGCACCTGAATCCTGGAGTGCTGCTTTATATTTAAGCCCATAATGGCCTTGTACAGACACACAGAAAGACCAGATGAGACTAGTGTCTACGTACATATTTGCAGAGAGCGCTGGATGGCAGGGTGATTGAGTTAACATGGGCATTGTTTGAAATGTCACCATCTGCCTCACAACTGCTGATCCCCAATCAATTTAAAATGAATACTGTTTCCTCTCCCTCCAAATCCAGTGGCGAGCTTTGAGATCTTCATTATAGATTGGCCTAATGAGCTGACGATCTGGGACAGACACTGGAAATTTTCCGATAATGATCATGACATTTGGCCTCTAAGAATCATGTTAAAGTCATGCACATACAGTATATTGAGCATCAAAGGAAGTAATACTATTATCTACATCTTATCATATATGTAGGAAATATATTTCGGATTAAATCAAATAAAATACAGTATAAATATACAGTATATACTAGATATGTTTATATTTTATTATTATTATTATTATTTGTAAATATTTTATAAAATTGTTTCGTATTTTTATACAGACACATACATATGTAAAACATATTTCATATATGTATAAAATATGATTCCATTTAAATAAATATTAAATACATTTATTTTAGGTTCTATGATTGAACTTATCTTTGCTCAGAAAATGGGCAACAGCCCAACAGTCATTTGCAAAATAAATAAATAAATACAAATTGCTTGTGATAAGTTGAAAGCTTAACGTAATGCATTTATAAGTGTTTCTGGGCGTGCAAAGAATTGCTCAGGTTTTCTGTAAAAGAGAACATTTATTTTAATGAAAGTCTGATTCCATTTGCACATCATCAAATGAACTGCAACCAGCTCACATTTACAGTTTAACACTTCGAAAACACGGAAACAATAATACCGAATGTACATATTTCAAGAATATTTAGTCATCATTGTGGTATATAAATATTTGGTACAAAATTTCACAAGATATAAAGCAAAGTAGTACATGGACATAATCTACTCTCCCAAGCCACTGGTACAAAGCACTGTTCATTAAACCAAGTTTTTACAGCATGAGTTGCCATCTTTTTCTTCATTTTTTTCTTTTTACAGCATATCAATGACAAAGTATGGAAATTCTGCTTCTAAAAACACAAATATTTACCTGCTGGAGAGCTGTTCAGAGCTGACTCCCCCCTCCTAACTGAAGAGGTGAAGGCAATCTCAGGCTCATTTTGTGGTTTGAAGAGAGGGCGCAATCATTGCAGAGTGATTTACTTTAAGATTTGACTCACACCTCAATACAACACTGTTGTGGTTAACATTCAGCCAAGGAATAAATCAGTTGAGCTTTTATTACTTCCCTGGTTATTCGACGCTCGCTATTAAAAGCAGAACGTTGTCAGAGGAAAGGTGAGAATTGCAGCTTCAAACTGTGATTAATTAGCAATTTTGCTTTCGATCTCTTGGTCCATGAAGCTGTAATTCTATGTATGGATATTAACGCTTCATTCTCTTCCGGCTGGTTCGACTCTAGCGGTTCATGTCAAGGTCTCATCTGAATGAATAGACAGAGAGGAAAAATAACACACGCATACAGTGATTAAAGGTAATAGTATGGAATGTAAATTTTGCAGCACGTCATTAAGGGACCGTGTGAAAGTCTGAAAGTCATACTAAGCAGTTCTGAGTTCAACCAAACGTTTGTTAGACTGCTAAAGGAAGCAAAACACATTTAGGTCCAATGACATAGCAGATAATTGTAAGCTTCTGGCTTTTTTTTTTTCTTCATGTGGATGATGAAAACCAGTGCCAACCGTGAAACATCTTCTGACCCATTTTCTAGATGGGCTTCATACAATCCGTCTTGATTCGGGTTACAGGACAACACATCTTTTCTTGAGTGCGTAAGTAGATTAGTAAAATTATGCAAATGGTTAATAGTAAGGGTTTGAAAATTTCTCCATGTTATTAGACAACTCCTATGATCTTGAACTGTTTGATTCTGAGCTGCCCGCTACACGTTGAGGTCTGATGGTGAATTCATAGGCTCGAGTTTGGCGGTGGTTTCATTACTTTCATAAAGTCCTCGGCCTTGGCCTTTTCTTTAGTCAATGACCTGCTCGAATGTTACTTCAAGTGTTTCACAGGCTCACAGTCAACTGATAAACTGTTCTTTGCAGCAGGATTTGAAGAGCGCTTCTGCATTAGATGCTCGGTTTTTCAAAGGAACATTTTCAGCGATGGTTACGGATATGAAAAACTGCAGACATCTCCAGAACAATCTGGGACTATGCAGGAAGATGTCACCGCAGATGATCTTTCTGATGAGAAGTCGGCGTACAGATACGTCCTCCTCGCCAGAGCGTGAAGTTCGTCAGCCAATCAGGACAGAGAAACCGGCTGCCTGATTGTAGGACAAAGAGAAGGATAAAAGGGCACTTTGTAAAAGAAATTAGGCTGCCTCATTCTGCCACTCCAGTCTTCATGTAGAGGCAGATCAGCTCCACAGTCTGTCCGTTAGGAGTCCCAGTCGCTGTCCTCGCCGCCGTACATGTCTGCTAGCTTCCTGAAGCGTGGCCCCCACTCGCTGAGGTAGTTATAGTCCTGCTCCCCTTCCGAGGACACGGACCCCAGTGAGCTGAGCGACTCGGCCACTGATCCGTTACCTTCGTACGCGTAGGTGGCCAGCGAGTCGTAAGGGGGAGCCGTGGGGTTGCCGTCGTTTTCCTGCACGCGCTGGTTGATAAAGTCCCGCACGTCTGCGTTCTCTCGGGACGGCACCATGGTTCTGCGGAGTGGCGGCGGAGGGTAGAGCGACTCGGAGGGCAGGATGTCCCGCCGCAGTTTGCTCTCCTCCATCACTTCCGGATGGCGAAGTGCTCCGATGTCGAAGGCCTGCGTGTCCTCCTCGCCGCCGCCCTCGTCGTTGTAGCTGACCACATTGTCTCTCACGTCCTCCTTGGAGATGATCAGGGGCTCTTTCTTCTTCTGACGTTTCAGGGCAGCAAACAACACCACGATCACTACAGTAAGAGAGATGGAAAAGTGTAATTATTAGTGATGCACCAGAATGAAAAACCCTTGCAAATATGATTTGTACTCATAAATGTATCAAAGGTTTGGGGTCAGTAAGATTATTATTATTATTTTTTTTTTTTTTTAAATTCAGCAAGGAATTCAGCATATAAATTGATCGAAAGTGACAGTACATTTATTATGTCACAAAATATTCAAATAAATGCAGTTCTGAACTTTCTATTTATCAATGAATTATGACAAAAAGTATCAAAGTTTCCACAAAAATATTAAGCAGCACAACTGTTTTCAACATTGATAATAATACATGTTTCTTGAGAAGCAAATCAGCATATTGGAATGATTTCTGAAGGATCATGTGACACTAAAACCCAGAGTAATGGCTGCTAAAAATTCAGCTTTGCCATCAAAGGAATAAATGACATTTTAAAATATCATTTTAAATGACATTTTAAAAAAGGTATCTTAAATTGTAATAATATTTCACAATATTACAGTTTTTACTGAATTTTTGATCAAATAAATGCAGACTTGGTGAGTGTAATAGCAAACATCAAAAAATCTTACCATACAATAGTCTTTATTTGTATAGTCTTTATTAATAGTCAATAGTCTTTATAGTATTTAAAAAAATCTAAATAAAAGTTTGTTTACAAGTACACAGTGTGTACTGTGTGTATCTATTATGTATATATAATTACACACACACACATATGTGTATATTTAAAAAATGTTTGTATATGTATATATATATATATATATATTTATACTTGTATATAATTTATATTATATATAAATATAAATATTTGATATATAAATCTAACATTTTTTCCTTAATATATACATGTATGTATGTTTATTTATATATACATAATTAATATACACAGTAAACACACATGTAAACATATACTTTTATTTTGAATGCCATTAATTGCGATTAATCATTTTGCAGCCCTAATATATTTATACTTCTCTATATACTATACATACTTCAACTTCTGGTTCACGTAGACTTTAAATATATATAAATAGCGTTAGATAAACCACCCACAGAAAGCAGGTGGTAAATGAAATGTCATTTGCTACTGATCATTATAGCAGATATTCATCAAATGATGAAGAAGAGCATTATAAATGGCCATATATCCAGATGTGCTGTGTAGTGAAGTATGCTTTTGGCATTTTGAAGAAGTGATTCAGACAGCGTGTGCAAATAAACCACACTTTCAGTGGACCGCAATTTGTTTTTAGTAACCCCCCCCTTAGTGCCATTTGGTTGCTTTTATCAGTGAACTTTCACTGTAGTGCAGCAGGAAGAGTTTCATACATGATGCATGCTTTCACCCTGTGGGTGACACCTAATGTAGGTGTCAGGTCGTTAAGAGAGCCACTGCGCATAGTTCACAGGTGAGATCTAGCTGACGTTAACAGTTTTCAGAACTCAAATAAGCAAGCTTTCCTCAAGCAATTCTAATGCATTTTAAAAAAAACAAAAAAACATTATAAATCGATCAATTACAGAAGCATGTTAGTTGTATGAAGACACAAGTGTTTCAATTAAAATCAAGTCTAAAACTCAAATGTGATATTGCTTTTTTTGTTGAATTAAACCAAGGCTGGATTGAGTTTAATTTAAATCTAGCCCTCGTTACCCAGTTTCCTGATTAAATAACCAACAAGTGAGTTTTATCAGTTCAGCCATCTGAGCATGTCAGAAATTGTTTTTCTTTATTTTCCTTTTTTCCCCCCCATAATTGCAAATTATTTTACATGCAGATCAGGCGTACACACTTCAGACCACTGGAATTGTAATTAATCAAACAGCAGCACAGACAAAAGCGCTAACTGACAGGAAGACAGGTGGGAAAATGAACTGAAAAGTCTAACTAACAAAGGGCTTGAAAGATGAACAGTCGGATTCACAGCAGACAGACAGATGGAGGAAGCGGCCATCAGACAGATGGACGTTGGAGAAGTGATCTGATTGTTAAAGTCAAAGGAGAGAATTGAAGGCTACTTACAGAGCAGGATAAGGATGCAGAGCAGGATGGCCACCAGCGCCCCCGTGCTGAGCCCCGCGGAGCTGCTCAGAGCCTCGGCGTTGCACATCTCCATGTTGCCGTCTCGGTCGCACGTGCACACCCGAATCGTGAGCGTGCCCGTGCTACTCTGCTTGGGAATGTGTCCATCTGAGATCAACACAGCCACTAGATGAGTGCTCTTGTGCATTCGGCCAAATCCCGTGCGTTGTGTAAAGATCCCAGCTGTGTTATCTGTGGAGAGTTGAGTGCTTAGTTTATTAAGAAACGAAAGATCTGGCCTCTCTGCAGACCTCAGCAGGCCCAGACTGACCTAAAGTTATGGCTAGACGAGGAGAGGCCATGTGTCTTAAAGATTTCTCCTGTTTGATTGGTCTGTGTTGTCATGAAAAGAGACAGTGAGCTAGTTAGAAGGCCAGACAATGTGACAGGGCACCCACCTCCATTATCTCGGACTGAGAAGTTTGCTCGCACTGGGCTCTCTGGTGCTAAAGAGAACGAGAAGCGATGTCCACCGACTGGGTCATCTGGATCCACTGCGCTTATCGTCTGGATTTTCTGTGGCAAAGAAGCAAATGATGACAGTCACATATTTAACAAAGTCCATAGAACAAACATTACAAATGGTATTTGGGTTGGTTTTGTTATGTCCCCATCATAAATATATATTATATTATAATAATTATATTATATTACAGACAAAACAGTTTTTTCATGCATTGGCCTTTTTTATTTCAGGTGTATTTTTTCTTCAGACTAGTGGAATTAAAAACTAAAAATACATGAGTTTATTTGATTGCATTTTATCTTTAAATTGTAATAAATACACTGTATTTAAAAGCCGTTTCTCAAAATTTTATTTTTTATTTTTTTTCCCCCTTGCACTGAGCCAGAAATCTCCATTTCAGCAGCACTTACATACACCAAACTTTATCTACATTCTTTTTTTTTTTTTTTTACAGTGGGATTGTTCATATATCATGTGTGGGATTTTAGGCAACATTTTATTCATAAAAACTATTTTTTTTTTTTTCAGATTTATGGAATTTTGAGATTATTGACTTTTGAAACTGGCTTTATTCAATGTTCAGATTTTTATTCTAGAAATGTATGCAGATTAGTGCATATTCAACTATCTATTGCCTAATTTGCATATTTAAACAAGAAGTAAAAAAAAAAAAAAAAAATGTTGCAGTTCTTAATGTCATAACCATACTTTATCTGGGGAAGTATGGTTTATTTATTAATTTATATTTACATATTCACCTGGGGTGTCTTGCCTTAAAGATAAAAATCACATTTTTAGTTAGTTAGTCATATTAGTTTAACTAATTTAACTAATCTAGTTTATTTAACTAAAAGACAATGTTGCCATTTCAAAAACAGACATTCTTTTCTAATGTAGCTGAAGAAAAAAAAAATTCTAATAGAAAAATGTTTCAAACAAAACATTTTCAACATCTTTCTATGGATATTGTGTTAATTAGCAATGATTTATTTTTTTTCATTTAAATTTCCACCATTTGTTTTAGTCTTCTTCTAACTCCTTTTAGCTAACTTTTGCTCTGTATTTGCATCCAGTTAGGCCTCCAGTTAATTCTCAAATTGTGTGATAAACAACATTTAAATGCATGAGCTTGACCAGCACATACCCTATTACTTGCATATTTTGTTCATTTTTATTTAAGGTACAGATCTGGAAAGGTACTGCATAATAGGAATGACCCATTCACAATATCATCTCTCAGACCTTACATGAGTTTACATGTAAACACTATAAGCATGTTTACAGCGAGAAAAGATGTTTGCTCAGTGATAGAGGCTCATGGTTATCTTTAGTTGTCACCAAGGGCAATTTTAGTTTAAATGCATCTCTCAAGGGTGCACTGGCAACACGCTGTGACAAAAATGTAATCATCCATTGTGTGCTTGGTGTTTTTTCTCTACCAGGCTTACGCACTGGCCAGATTTCTCGTGTTGCTGGCTGGCTTCCCTTTCCTCTGGGCTTTACTGCAGTCTGTTAGAATATAACTGCAGAACAGAACCAAAATCCCAGTCTTATCTCACACTGCCGTCGCTAATAATATAGCTAATACACATCATAATAATTTCTAATTGTTTAGTTTCATCATGCATGTAACAGCACTGCCACACAAGTCTGCTGTTTTGAAACTGTCTTTTACCTATACATATTTAAATAGGAGACACAAATTGTTTAATGATGTATTATTCTTATCTGTACAACAACTGTACAAGTTCTTTTTGCCATTATCAGGAAAAAAATGCAACTGAATGCGCAGACGCCTTCACTGACCTCTATACTATACTATACATATACTTATATTTATACTTTTGACAGACATAGTTGATAGCATATATGCTTGTTTCTGTAAAAACTGTGTAATTTATATAATAATAAGACTTTTTTAGAGAATAGATATTCAAATATTATTATCCATCCATCCATCCATCCATCCATCTTCCAAATAACTTATTCGCTGTAGGGTTGCAGGCAAATTACTAATATATACAGTATTTATTTTATTTTTAGATACTTTTTAGATAACCTCAATAAACTGTGTTAAATTTATGCTTAAAATAAGAAAACAAATAGCACCGCGGCACTTAATGTCTTATGAAATTTTGCTTCTCAAGTAAATTGAGAAGGATGTTCTGACATTTTTACTTATAGATTTTGATAGATGTAGTTAATAGCATTGCACTTGTTTCTGTTGTCTAACTGTGTAATTTACATAATAATAAGACTTTTTTTGAGACTAGATATTAAAGTATTATTCTCCATCCATTTTCCAAATAGCTGTAGGGTTGCAGGCAAATTACTATTATTTCTTTATATAATTTATTTCTTTATTTTTTTAGATACTTTTTAGATAACCACACTAAACTGTGTTAGATTTATATACTACTTCATACTACTTTAATACTTCAATATTTCAAACATTTTCCATTTATATATATATATATATATATAATTTTATACTTCAATTTAAATTTTTTTTTTACATTTAATTTATATCTATTTTAATTGCGTTTACCCTATATAAACAGTCTTTGATCTTTTTGTACCGGGTAATAACTAAACCATGGCACACACCAGGTTGAACAATTCTACCAGGAGCTGAGGTGGGCGGGTCAGTGAGGTGGGTGATGACGGACAACGAGGGATACAAGAAGAGTCAGGAAATGGAGGAGAGAGGTGGACAGTTATTATGAAGTGCCTGTGATATGTGACAGCCCCTGTCATCCACCATGACACATAATCTCATCAAGCCTGACAGAAAAAGGCTCTGCCGTCTAATCCATGAAGGAGAAATACTCATCACTGATCTCTATCTCGCTCCGGAGGTGTGAGTTCTGTAGAGGTCACACACTGTTTAACAGACGCCCCTGCTTTAAATCGACACATCCATCCGCCAGCCGAACAGGAGAAGTGGACTTATTCCCCCTTATCTTACATCAAAATTGACAATGTGGCAGATAAAATGGGAAACGTATACTAAAATGCTCTTTACCTGACCGCCTTTGGCGTTTTCACAGACGAAGGTCTCGTAGAAGGATGCCAGCATGGGGGGGTTATCGTTGACATCCAGTATGCGGATGTACACAGGCACTCGGCTGGTCTGCTCGGGGTTGTCTAAATTACCTTAAAAAGATGTGGCAGATGATGGTTGACTACTTGAGATGATAGAAACTCACATTATTGGAGTCGCAGGAGGAAACTGGATTTCTAATTTAAAAACGTAAACTAATATATTTAGTCAATATAAGCTGTCATGGTAAATGAAAATGCGTAAATCCTATTGGAGAAGTTTAATGCTGGATGACTTGAGCTTATCAGCCTAAATTCAGTCCAAATGAACTGCGGCTGTGAGCCGTGTGGAGTTACTTACTGAACTCGGTTGCGATCACTGAGATGTTGTGCCAAGCGAATTCCTCTCGATCCAGAGGCCTCTGCAGGAATATAGATCCATTCCCAGCATAGACACCAAAAATCCGGTCCACATCTGTATGCCGGTCAATGGAGTACCTAGAATTCAAACCATTTAACTCAATTGTCAACATGTTTTCAACAGTGTTAAGTTATTTTGAAATGCGTAACTCTTCCAGTAATTAGCTACTTTTAATTAGCATTTTAGCATGACAAAACATGTCATGTGTTACAAGTTAAAACAACATTTCTACACATTTTGAATTGAAATTGGGTCTTTTAAATTAAGACATGACCTGTGATAAACAGGCTTGGCTCATTTGCTCAGAGAAAATGGAGCGTGAAAATCATTAAAAATTCTGCGGAAAAAAAGAAACTGAAATATTTTTTTGTCAGTGTTGTCATAATTGTTGTTTTGTCTTTGTAGGGAAGAATAATCAGATCCGCTCTGCTGTTCTTGCACCTTTCACTCTCCTGTTTAGTGCTGGAAAGTCTAACTGATTCAGGAAGAATCAGTTTGTTCTGATGGTTCATGTAAATGAGCTGATTCTATCAAAGTGACTCGCTGATTTGAGTCCCTTTGCAAAAATCACTTTTTAGGTCTTCCTTATTTAAACAAAAATATAACTAAATGTTGTTGCATTTAGCATAAATTAATCAGTTCATTCAGTTTCTATGGTCATAGAAAACCTGGAAATGCCAGAAAATGTTATTTTTTTTAACCATAAAAAATATATATATATATATTTTTGACAATACATTTTTCTGGTTATGACCAGCAATGATCATTTATCTATTCTTTGTAAGCGCTTTGTAATCACTATTATATGTGTTTTTAAAAATCCTTACACAGTAAAAGGAAAAACAAAAAAAAAACATGAAAGTTACTACTTTTTCAAAAGTGTGCATTGACTAGTTTGACCACTTAAAATTCTAATTAGCTTGTAACTTGGCAAAACAGCTTCCCCAACACTGGTTTGCACAAACGTTAGATCCTTTAGAGCAGGAGACACTTGAGAAAGCTTGATGCACACCACAGCTATAACTGCATGAAATCCCACTGCCCTGAGCCCACACATGCCCAGTTCCCATTTGTTCTTCTTTCACCAGAAGATCACAATATTGCTCTTTCAAATGCAATCAATCAGTGGGATTGTTCAATTTCCTAATTAGCCTCCTGATGTTCAGAGCGACAGTGTTGCTTGTGCTTCTGATGTCCCTGATAATTACCAGCCCTGAAGTCCTGTTCTGTGCTGCAGAGGGCTTCTTAATTGCACTTCCATTCTGCGTTCTTATTTACTGTGGTCTCCGGAGGGAAAAACATCCATTTATTGTCCTCCTGAGCCTTCCGCATCAGTTTTATGATTACGGCGCTTTGGACAGTGATAATATCCTCATTTATTCTCATAATTGTAGTTTATTACAATTATCTCATAAAGATGCTGCGATTGAAGGACCTCTCGAATTAAATGTGAATTTAATAAGCACGTTCTGAGGAAGCAGTCTATCTAAGCTCAGATCGCCATAGCTCCAGACAGATTAATCAGGTTTTCGAGATTATCAAAAGGTCACTGGAAGAAACGGGCAGATGTTTAAGAGGCTTCTGCCAGGCTATTGTGTCAAAATTTACCACAATCTTGTACATATAGATGATGGAAACAATGTGGGACGATATTAATGCAAAGCCCTTACTTGACCGGACTGCGGCGCATGTCAGGATCCACAGCGCTGACCGATCCTATCATGGTGCCCACAGCCGCGTCCTCTTTCACCTCCAAAATATAGCTGATTTTTTCAAATTGAGGGGGCTCATCCACATCCTCAACACTGACCCTGACGGTCGTCATGTCCTTAGCGTCCATGCTCAGAAAGCGAGGGTCTGGATGTGTGTTTTGGACCTGGATCTGAAGCGTGTACGATTTTTTCTTTTCATAGTCCAGAGGCTGCAACGGAAAAACACATTCACAGGAATAAATAACCCACTCAGGGTCAAATTTTCAGCACAAAAACCTGCATTTTATTCACAAACCATTCAGATTAATTAAAAAAAAAATTTTTTTTTAAACTTGCATGAGTGAAATGAAAAATCCTCTGTACCTTCTTAAGACTAAGTATGCCTTCTTGGGTGTTCCTGTCAGTGTTGATGTCGAACACATCCAGACCGTCTCCGCCAACAACGGTGTAGTCCATCTCCGCATTTCTGCCGACGTCAGCATCCACAGCCCTGATCCTGCCAACCGATGATCCTACCTTGGTGATCTCTGGAATGCTGAACTGATACATACCTGGGGGACATAATGTCAATGTCAGGTTGTGCTTGAAACCATGAATTCTCAAGAGTCTATAGTGAACCCAAATTTTTTAAATTCAGAAATCTGATCCCTGTATCTAACAATGTAGCCAATGAAAGTGTTTTTAAAGCATAGTCTTGGTGTTCTCTTTACTGTAATAAATGGCAAACGTGACTGATATTGTGCTGCCTGCTATAAAATGCGCTTTGTGCTCATACCCTGCAATTCTCTGATTAACATGACAGAAATTCCAAGCATTTTCTATTTGCATGTAGGCTAAAAGAATAGATTATATTAAGAGAAACACAAAAGAGTAAGTGAGCTGAGCCCACTCTGTCCATTTAATCAGGATTAACACAGAGACCTCACACAGTTGCTAAAGCTTTGCCGCTAACCATTTTCCTTCACACAAAGATAAAAAAGTATATTCGTCTTTGTTTTTTTGAAGCTTCTGTAAAGTATTTCTTGTTATTTGCATGAGTCCTATCAGAAATCTTTGGAATTATGAAACAAATGTCTTGTGCAAATATCAGATTGATGATATCTCTGCATTTACATACATATTTTTCTATTTACTGAATGCATGCTTACTCTGCGTGAAACGAGGAGGGTTATCGTTGACATCGGTGAGGCTAATGTTTACTGTGGTGGTGCCTGTTAAGCCCCCCTTCTGGCCGGCCATGTCCTTGGCTTCGATCACCACCTGGTAGTGCTCCCTCTGCTCTCGGTCCATATCGGAAGGTCCCAAAGCTGTCCGGATTATACCTGAGGGAAAGATGGTTTATTTTAAATGCGTTAACATCCAATCCAGCCCAGTTCCTTACTCTAGGAGATGAACGACTCTAGATTGCATTGGCAGCTGAGTCTTGGTTGTGTTTGAACAGTGCAGAACTAATTGTGTACATGCATTGAGACTGACATTTTGCCGCAGAGATTATTATAGGCAGCAGCTGCTGATTGAGAGATCGCTGCGGGTTCTGAAGAAACAAGACCTTGGATTATTAAAACCGGTGTTTTACAATCTAAACCAATTTGATCGCAAGCAATTTCAGAGTAAGACAGTGTCAGACTTGCTTGACAGATTTGGACCAGCAATTCTTTGAAAAATAAGTGAAGATAAAGGGATAGTTCACCCAAAAATGAAAATTCTGTCAAAAATATTTTAATTTGTGTTCCGAAGATGAACAAAGGTCTTACGGATTTGGAACGACATGAAGGTGAGTAATTAATGACAGAATTTTCATTTTTAGGTGAACTATCCCTTTAATTTGTATCCACAGCAAGAAATATAGTATCAGACATGATGTAAAGGTACTGTATGTAAACATTTGAAATAAAAAAAATAATAAAAAAATAATAATTAAAATTAAATTTTAAGACAACATGTAGATAACCCATTAAGATAATCCATAATTATGCATAAAAATGCATAATTGTTACATTTTATTTATATTATTAACTGTACATTTATATGATACACAATAATAATAATAATTATTATTATAATTATTATAAAAATATTATAAATTCCTTTTGTTATTGTGAATGTTTTTGATCACTGCACATTATTTTAACTCTTGAATCTTAATGTAAAAACTCTAAGAAAACCACTCAACTACTGGATAATGTTAACCAATAGCCAAATATCTTTTATGGGATTGTGGGATTATTTAGTAATCTCACTTTCTGGTTTGTAACGCCCTCAGTCCCATCCTACATTTTTTGTCTTTGAAATTCCTGTTACGTCACATTACAGAAGTAAAACGGCTTTCAAGCACATTGACTTTGAACATGAATACGCCTGATGTCTTGGTTAGACCAAAAAAAGGCGAAAGGCAAATCCAGTAATTCATGTAGAGAAGAACCCAGGCCCTGCTGCTTCTTTGAATGGCACAAATGTTCCCAGATTAACCCCCAACTCTAATGAATATCCCTTTTTTCGGTCTTTGGATTTCGTGTGCTCATGGACATCATCGTTCGTGTCCCATCTGGGCTAAAGCATATCAGTGTTAAGCTGGACACTAATCTGCCATGGGAGCTTTTGTGTTTCTATTTCTCCTTTGTTTAAACAAAGACCTCTGTGGGAAATGTTCCAGGGCACACATTAGCAATGATTAAACTCGCTGGGCGAATTTGCTCGGCTAAAATGCTTGAACGACAGAGCTGCAGTACAACCCTTGCCCTATATCAAATAATACAGATACACACACTGTCCCTGTGTCTCTCGGGTTTATCTCACCATCTCTGTCTATGATATAACAGTTCAACAGGACTGACCTGTATTTGGCTCTACTGAGAAGTATGGATGACCCTGGCTGATGCTGTAGGACAGCTTTGCACTGTAGCCAAACATTTCATCATCTGCATCCTGGGCGGTAACTTGAGTGACATAGGTGCCTGAAAAACAAGAAATCAGTTCACCTATAAAAAACGAAAAACCTGTCATTATGCAGTCACTGATGTTTGTTATGACTTTCGTTCATCAGTGGAAAGCAAAAGGAGGAAATATGAATGTGCTTGTTACTCTTGTCCACGACTAATGAATTGGAACTGAAAATTTCAAGCTACAAAAAGACTACAAAGTTAAATTGAACCAATTTTTGCAGAATGTGAATGAGTCATTCACAAATCTGACTGGTTTGGTTTTCAAGCTCAACTCACTGATTCTGTAAAGTATTATATTTAAAATACATTTAATTCATACTAGTTCAAATCTATTAACATATTTACTGACATATCGTTTGAGACTTAATTTGTTTTAATCAACTTTATTTGGAGTACTACTTATTTCTTAATATTAGGCGTTTTGATGTCACTATTGATGAGGATTGTATGATCTTTGAATAATATTGGTCTAATATCAGTCAGATACTTAAAGTATACCTGAAGTATACTTGCAATAGTTCCACTTTAGCACAATCAGATATATCTCAATATATCTTCAGCTGGACCTCAGCAATACTTCCACACAATAAAAGTGCATTAAATAAAAAATTATTTGTTCCAATTTAGCAGACTTTAAGTATACCAGTTTACCAAAATTACAATAGCAGGGTATTTTTATTACGCGCATAAATATGCAAATGTATTTGTAGCATACTTAGTATGAAATAAATGTATTTTAAATACATTTTTTAGTATATTTATTTTTCACAAGGGCAGTTGCAGCAGTCAACAGTTTTCCAGGGTAAAATTATCAGTGAATAATGACTAAATGACTAAATTTGCATCCTTTTTACAGCTAAAAGGTTCCAGTCGCTATTAATTGAACTGTATGGACAAAATTAACTTTGGTGTCAATTTTTCAGTGTGGAATGACATGAGGGAGAGTAAATAATAACAAAATTTGGTAACACTTTAGAATAGGGAACACTTATTCACTATTAACTATGACTTTTCCCTCAATAAATTCCTAATTTGCTGCTTATTAATAGTAAGTAAGGTAGTTGTTAAGTTTAGGTATTGGGTAGAATTAGGGATGTAGAATAAGGCATTAATATGTGCTTAATTACCACTAATAAATGGCTAATATTCTAGTAATATGCATGCAAATAAGCAACTAATTTTTATTTTGGACACAATTATTCCTTAAAAAGATGACATACATACTAAAATATTATGATACAATTTTGTTTTGTACCACTATATAAAGCAATAGATTGTTTTGTATTACTTCTACAATATTTATATAATTGATGTGTGCCCACAAAACGCTTTCAACGCTTGTTTTTGAATCTTACCTATGTGTGACCTCTCAGGTACGGATGCTGTATAAACCTCCTTGTCAAACTTGGGCTCATTGTCATTGATGTCGTGTAGTTTCACAGTAAACTCTGTCTCTGGCTCCAGTGGGAGGCCAGTCTTCTTGCTGACAGCCTGGGCTCGGAGCGTGTAGAAAGGTTTCTCTTCTCTGTCCAGGGTCCTGGTAGCATGCAGATCTCCTGAGTTGGCATCTATCACAAAGATCGTCCCCGCACCTTCACCTGAGAGAACATACATCACCGTGCCGTCTCCTCTATCCATATCTGAGTGAAGCTGTTGAGAGGAAGCAATTCAAGCATTTCATCAGCACCTCCGCTCATTCTGCTGTTGATAGGGCTCATGAATATGTATTGCATTCAATATTCTGAATGTATTCAATATCCGTTGATTTTGAAGGAATAAAACAATGAAGAAATACTACAGGGGAATGTACCAAGAGACAGGTACTCCATGGTAAATATGTGAAAATGAGTCCTCGCGGAATTGAATTCTGATGGCATATCAGATGAAAGTACAACACGCTGAATGTGCAATCAAGGTGAATGCACGTCTATTGCTAACAGTGATGCTGCCACATGGTATCTCTTAGTGCAACCACTTTTGTCTGATATTCATAAGGTAAATCAACTTTTCTGCGTCTCGTCTTTCAGAGATGTGTCGAACTCTTTTTGAATTTGTGATATTGACTATTGTTGGAAGAAATGACGGAATTGATTGATAGGAACATCACACTTCAGAGCTGAAGGTGTGATGTGATTAGCTTTGACAATGACATCTGATAGAGGAGTGAGTGAATGATTTGACATTTCTTTCCACTTGAATGAGCCGCTTTGTTATAATAAAACGGGGTAGTAAAATACAAAAGACCATTCAAACACAATGGCTCTTTTGCTCTTCGTGATTTTCCCTCTGAACATTTTAGAAATAGCTGCTTCTACTCCACATTGACTGCTACATGATCCAGACACATAATGTCCATAGCAACAATGAGAGCTTTGTGAATTCTGTGCTTACAACATCGCACATGAATAATCCAGTGGTCGGTGATCCTTTGCAAAGCTTTCGAGTCTCTAAGTCAGGGGTTCTCAGACTTTTCAGGCCAAGTAGCACCTTTGATCAAATCAGAACATCCAAGTACCACCTAATACATTCGCCTCCCTGCAGTGCAAGCTTGAGGACTGTGCATTAAAGACAGTGCCATGTTTTTATTAATATCAATATTCCTGTAAAAACTCTTATTAGTTCCTTCACAGGGCTTATGCAGAACAGCATTTACAAGATCCAATTCAAACTCATTATTACTTAATATTGTATAATATACAAATCGTGTTTGGTGTCAATAAGATTTCTTATTAGAGATCAGTCATTCCAATATGCTAATTTGGTGCTCAAACAACATTTCTGTTTATTAATGTTATTTTCAGGATTTTTTAATGAATAGAAAATACAAAAGAACAACATGTATTTGAAATATAAATTTTGTAACATCATGTCTTTACTAACAAGTCACTTTTTTCCATTTAATGTGTCTCTTAATGTGTATTAATTTCTTTCAAAATAAAAATGTTACTTAACACAAACATTTTGAACTTTGTATATTTAGGGATGCATAATATATGTAATATATTGGTTATTGTTACTTTTATTTGTTTGTATTGGTTTGGTGATATTTGATATTTAATTGTGACATGCTAATTTCTCTTCCCATCATCTAATCTTTAATAAAATTAATGATTTAATAACATAGTTAAATGTATTCTTATTAATATCAAATATTCATATTGTACAATTATTTTAGCCTTAAAATTAAAATTACAATCGACTTATCTGTATTGGTCAAATTTTTAATACTGGTGCAATTTTTCGTATACATATTTGACATTGCGTCATTTTTTTGTTAATTTTTTGCTTTCACTAATGTGATGCTTCTTGAGCCATACCCATGCTGTTCTGTTTACTCAGTCAATGAATATTTTTTACAGAATATTTGAACAAATTAACATGTTAAACTGATGACCTGAAGTTCTGAGTTGTGTCGCCACAGTTTGAGATCTTCTGCTATAAGCAACAGTATCAAGCTGTTATATTTTATTCTAATCTTTGATCCTCAGCAGCTCTGAGCTTCAGATGAAGTGTGAGGTATCAGGGAGGTCAGATTTCACCCTGCTCCTTATCTCAAATCCAGCAGGCTCTATGCTGGAGATCCCTATATACGGCATAGCCATAGTTTTGATCAGTCTCTGTTTATTAACCTTAGAAGACAGGAGTGATGAAACCAAATCTATCTCTGCATTCGACTCCATCAACATTACTCGAGCATTGCTCACACCACCTTTATACCATGGAAAAGAAACACGATCTCATACCTTGCCAATGTACTGGTGCTCCGTTCCTGTGTACTCCTCTTGAAGAAAAAACTGTCTCCACATCCATCCTCTCTTTGAACGTCTGAGCAAATCTTTGTCTTGCCGTCCTTCAATTTCTTTGGTTTTCTTTCGAACTGGCCCTCTTGAAAGGGCAACTGCATTCACAATCTGGTGTGCACATGCCCACAGAAGAAGTACAATCCAAGTCCTCATCTTTTCCGCTCTTAGGGTGTCTTACAGGGGGATAATGATCCTATCTGCCAAAGTTACAGAGCTCTGCAGTGCAGGCGGCAGCCACCCTCATAGTCCTTCCGGCTGCCAGCGAGCCACACAGTACCTGTAATAAGAGAGAGAAAGGAATTGAAAAACAATCAGTTATTGGGCAAAGTCTCACAGTGTTATCCCAAGGCTTCTGGCAATGCTTCCCTTCCTAATTAAAGGCAACTTGAGCTCCTGTATCATACGACAGCCATCCCCTTATTAAAGATATCTTTGAAACATTCTCCATAAGACACCAATTCCACTGCAAGTTTTGTGGCTGAGGCTCTGATATCTATATAATTGGCGTCCCACATTCATGAAGTATAAAACCAGAGGCCATTCAAAGTGCTGCAGCCATCACTATAAAAGGCAGAAAGGCTTTTTTTCCACCTAGCCATTAACCTCCGACTCTTAAAATACTGCAAAGCGGGCCAATGGGCGAGCTCTCGCAAATCTGTAATCAATGAATCAATACGCATGCTCTCTAAACGCCCCGCTTTAAAGATCTAAACACTCGCAGCGCTATTGAATTCAGCCGGCCCTCAAAAAAATCCAACAACCAAAGTGTGTTGGGTTTTATCAGCATGCGTGGTCACAATAGCCTGCTGGCTCTGAACTGACCTGCTGGAATGACAGTCTGGGAGACAAAAGCATCCTGCCACCACATAATAATCAGCAATCAGCACGTTTCCTGTTTCCACATCAATCTGCGGCTTTGTCTGCGACTCAACGCCTGCCCTCGCTCCCTCTCGCACTTTATCAAGCAGATTGCAAATGTGATTGCGCAAAGTGGCGAAGGGGAGATGCGGGCCTCTCAATGAATCGCGTTTAAGTACCTCTGGTTTTTTGATTTACAATATTGCTTGCGACATTCACGCACCTCTCTCCATCGGTGTAAAAATGCATCAGGTCAACATCACCCTTCATCCGGGAAGAGCGGCGGTTGAGGGCCAGTGATTCAAATGGAAATGCACAATTGCAATGCCGAATTGACTTTCGTAGTTCCGTGCGTGACTTAAATGGTGCCGCTATTCCCCTAATAGTGCTTTCCATTAGCTCCATTATGTTCTGCTTTATGAATTGGCCTAATTGAATTAGGTAACAGTAGATAGCGCAGGATATTGATTTGCTGTCAAAGTCAATGAGCTAGAAATTGTCATGGGAGCTCTACGTATGTATAAATATAAGTGTGCGCATGATTCTATCTGTGTATTTCAGTACAAACAGGAAAGCGAAATGGGAAAAGCGGGCTCTGTTATGTCCAACAATTGTAGTTTATGGATGCTGCTCTTTAATGAATTTCAGCCACCCAAAACTCCTGGGCAAAGGGAGCGGGCTCCTGGAGCACATTAGTCAAACTCAGGCAGCCATTTTGCTCAGCTCTGTGACCTGGCAAATCCCTTGACACAGTCCTGCCGGGGGAACTCAGCTGGATCTAAAGCGGTTTTGTTACATGGTGTGTCAGAGTGAACAGACACAGTTTCCAGCACAAAATGTCTGCTCGTTCATTTACAAGTCCATCCTGCTGAGAGGGAGATGGATAGTGAAGGATGAAAATTCCCCTGCTGTCCTTAAATATAAGCACAAAGCTAGGAGAACTCAATGGGACACTATGGTTTCACACAGCACTTCATTTTACGGGCTCACTGTTGTGTCATTTTGATACATGCTGATCCACAACTACGGACTCTTTATGTCAGTCTTATACTGTGAAAGTCGTGATTGAGTGCCTTAAAAGGATAATTCAGACTAAAATGAAAAAATCTTTCATCATTTACAGTACACACAATTATGTTGTTCCAAAAAAAGCAAACAAAAAAATAACTAAAAACGTAAACTGAATAATATTTAGTGTTAGCTTCTGTTGTAGCTTTTCTTAAACCTTCAAACCCCACCACTACCAAAATGTAAAGGTGCCACTAGAGGGTGATAATCCAAATGTCTATTAACCTCATTCAGCATGACTGTCTTCTGCAAAATGCAAATGAAGGTAAATTGGGGGAAAAAAAACGAATGTTGGACCCCAATGATCCTTAAAACATTTTCATTTGTGATTCACAGAAGAAATAGTCTATAATATATAGGCTAGTTAATTAATATTTGCTTCACTTGATGAGTGTGTGGCAATAATGGAGAAATATAATTTTCACACTGGAACATTTAAAAAATATATATTCCTTGATTTGATTAAAATGTGATAATCCCCCTAAAATTAATATAAAAACAGAACTTTACGTAATTTGCGTCATCCATTTTAAAGCATGCTTTGCATGGCACATCATTGTGAAAGTAAATGCCAAAAATAAGACTTATGAGTGTCCTAAAATGAAAAAGGAGGAAACGTGAGTATGTTATGTTCTGGGATTTAGAAAATTTTATGTTACTAACCGCTGGTTATTTTATTATTATTATAATAACATGAACATGACCAAACTCAAAATGAGATTTTTGTTCATTACAAAATAAACAGATTTTGGCTTCAAGCTTCAAAATGAACTAAAGCTGCAGTGCGTAATTTCGCTAGGCATCACTAAAACGGAACTGCAAAAATAATGAAAGTTTCCCCAAACATTCTCCCTGTCAGCGATTGGTCAAAAGTCCTGCCCAAACTCACACCATTGGCTGAGCCACTGTTGCTGTGTCAGGCTGGTGTGTGGTAGCACAAACAACCAACGTTTTGAAAGCACCGCACACCACAGAGTTTCTGAGAACCCAACCCACAAACTGTAGAATAAATTACACACATCACCTTTAAACTGACTGTGTTACACTAGCATGTTTACATTTTTCATGTTTCAATTAATGCAACGATAAAGTAATTAACTCACCGGGTGCCTGCCATAAACAGGGCCATAGTTGTCTGCTATCCAAAACACAGACAAAACAAATTAACCTCAATAGCACCTCACTTACGTCTGCCTGAACGTTATCTGCTGTTATTTTCAGATCAGGCAATTTACCATGCAGTCTGACCTTGAGACATCTGATGTCCTATTTTTTTTTTGGTTTTGTTTTTATTTTTCTTTCAAAGACACAGTCCCCTCAGAAGCCCTTCGGGAACGTGAGCGAGGCGGGGGCTGACAGGTAAGGGAGGACGAGGAAGACCGGCGACACCTGTGGAGGACGCGGGGAGTCGGTCAGGCGGCGGGAAGCGGGAGAGAGAGAAAGCGAGTGAGGCGGGGCCTCGAGCGCGGCCCTCGCTGAAACTCTGCCACACTGCAGACAGCCACAGCAGACCTGATAAGTCCCAGAGGGGCAATTAGGAGTGAGAGAAGGAGAATGTCAGCCACGGGCAGCGAGGAGGGAGGCGACAGGTAACAAGTCTTGCTGCAGGAACACAGACCAGCAGAGCAGAGAGAAACAGAGCTAGCTAATGCCACACACTGTCTCCGGGCTCTCTATTAAAATGAATAAGGCACCGGACCACCACCCATTAACTAGAAAGACTAGACGCCACGGCTCTTAAATAGGTCATTCTTGTTTGCATAGCCAAGGTACATGATATAGCGTCTCATGATAGCGATATAGCATGAATGTTTGATTTTTCTGAGCTGCGCAAAGCTCTTATTTATTTATTTATTTTTATTTTTTTGCCTCTGCTAAGAAATTCTCATGTAGCTTCTGGCTACATCACATTTTAGTGAAAACACTAAGAGAAAACTCTCCAGCTAGTACTCATCTCGCTCGAGCAAATGGTAGGAGACATGTGCCATGTTTGATTGCGGTTCTCTTCCTACCGCTGAGCAACAGTGCATGAGAGGCAAAGTCGAGATCAGGTGAACACAAATTCAGTCAGGGTGGCACACTTAAACAGATTCAAGCTCCTCTTCGGTCCGTTCAGTGCACTTGCCTGCCAAGCAACGTATCCGTGTCATTCCCCAGGGCATAGTGGGTAATCAATATATATTGATTTGTCTGTTTGGGGGGAAAAGGGCTGTCTAGACAGCTGGGTTTTCGAATGCTAAGGTATCACTTATCCTGCAACACTCTAGCTCGGCTGTAAGCGATGATTGATTTATTCATTTTAGACATACGTTTTTTCCCATATCTGACCTACCCTACATTTTGCCAAGGCTATTTATACACATCACTTGATGTTTAAAAGCAATAACACATTTACCTGAAGGCAAAAAGGCTAAGATGTGGAATAAATCGGTGATGAAAAGGTAAATACTGCACTGTTTTTGCAGCTGACACAAGCAAAAGGACAGGAGTATCACATAACAGCACACAATCGATTGATATACTGTTTTTTTGATCGCTAGTGAGGGATTATTTTAATGTTAAGAATTAAGTATCCAATAACTGAAATTCAAAACTAAATTTGAATTATTGCTTTATTTCTGCTGTTTGACACAAATGAACATAAAGTACAATAGCAACATAACATGTACTATTATACAGTATAAAAGCAAAATTAGATGAATTGTCGAAAATATTAATGTTAAAAATATAGTTATTATTATAATGATAAAATATAATGCATATAATTTCTCTATAATAATAAATTATATTATTTATATTTATTTTTAGAAAATTATTTATGCTTTTGCACTATAATTATTTTAATTATTTGCTAATTTTTAATCTACAAATTTCTAACTTGAGAATAAATGGCTGTTATTTGAAAAAAAAGGTCATTAATTATCCAAATAATACATAAACTTTCATTATCTGCTGTTGGGTGCTATTCTGTAGAGACTTGCCAATTAGACCCAGTATTAAAGAACTCCTATATGATTAAGTTGGAAAGTATGAAAAATATGAATATTGGTCAAAACCGATTATCTCTACACATAAAAGGAGTTACTTGTTAAGACACAGCACACCCGGCATGTGACTAGATTGCTGGAAGTACTTAACCAATAGGGTTACCAAACCACAGACTTAATCCTCAAGCCTCGACCCTACAAGACACAAGCGTCGCTCGACCCTCCGCCATAATCTCCCCAGCAACATGTGCGCCTTAATCTGAACAGTAGGAGATAATGGATTCAAATGTTGGAGGTCTTTTTTTGCTCAATGGGACGGCCATGTGCACACCAACACAATTAGTGTCAGGGAGCGCTGCCCGTACCAGATGGGTCCTCTTAATTACGTAACGAGAGAGGCCATAATGTGATCTGGAAGCAATGTTGTGCCACTGACTTCGAATCTGCTTTTCCTGGTCGGCCATAATGACGGTGAGAGCGTGTGTTTTTGCTGCACAAATTGCCTAGAGCAGACCATACTGTGTGGTGAATTAAAGCAATTTAGCCAAACCTGCTAAAATCAAATGTTCCTCAAATCTCCATTTAGCCGCGTACCATTCATTTGCTCACGAGAGCGTCGCATGATAGACTGCAGCTTGCCCTTCCTTTGTCGATTCGTGCAGACTGTTCAAATAGATAGCACAAAACACCTGTTAACCTTTGTGTCCGTGTGGCGCTAGCGTTTACAGTGGAGCTGGAAAGGTTTCCCTGTAATCCCATAACAGCATTGTGGGGTGTTTGTTTAGGGTTCCCCTCATGAGGCACAGGAGAAGCCGTGGGAACCGCAGTTTTACGGCCTGTGTAAAGAGCTCCGCGGGAGCCTCTGAGACAGCAGCCTCCCTTCAGCATTGTGATTCAGCCCTGGAATGCAGCTCCCATTGCAATGCAAATGTCTCCACGTCTGGTTGTTTTGTGTGCGCGCGTTTACGTGCGTGCTTGTTTACTTGTCACTTCCACGACTGACAAATACGCAAATCACAAAGACTGTGCTAATAGAGTTTGCAGAGGCTGTCAAAGTCAAACAGACTGTTTCTCGTATCATAGTTGATATTTATTGCGTGTTCTACCCTGAAGGACCTTTTGCAACTTGACAATGCCATTAACTCATCCTCAGACTCACAACATCTTGTAAGTGTGGCACCTTTACCTTGGTAAACACAAGAGTTCCAGACAGACTGTGACGTGGTTGTTTAACCCCCAGACTACGTTTCAATTTACGGCCGGGATTTACATGAAGGTATCTAAATGGAACCGTTCCTGGCTTGGGTCGTAATTCATTGTGTTGTTTTATGCCTCTAACCCTTGCTTTGTAGAAGAAGCCTTAAAGACAGGATTTTACAATCAAGGTAACAATGCTTCCATTTCAAAAGGTCACACGAAGTCATCTTGATTGCAATCACAACAAAATCTGACATTTGATTCTGCTTCTTTGTTGATATTATAGTTCAGGGCCCACACGACAAGGAAAGAAAAAGTATATATCAACAGAAATAATCAATAATGACATTTATTGACATTAACAAGCGCAGCAATACAACTGAAAATCCCAACGCTCTGTGACCACAAATAAATAAACCCTGTGATCGGCAACTGGAAAATTCTTCGCTTTAAAAGCCACCGTATATGCCAAAGGCAAACAGAGAGCAAAGGTTAAAGGCTGTTGATTAAAACTGACTTCTATTCTTCTATATTTTCTTTCTTTGGACTTGGCTCTAAAACGGTTGAAAAGCTTAACTCTATCGACCCTGGATTTTTCAACGTTGATAAGATAGGCCAATAATATGTATATATATATATATATATATATATATATATATACATATATGGTATGGACAAAAACAACAAAAATGCTACAATAGTTTGTCTAAATAAAAAATAAAAAAATCAATTGTTTTAATGCTACAAGTGAATTTATTAATGTTGTATATTACAATGAATGCAAAAAATAAAGATCACACTTAGCAGTTTTAGCAAAATATTAGCATTTTTAAAGATTAACTTCAAGTGAGTGTTAAAATAAGTTTATTTTAAATAATAAATAATAATAAATAAGTTGAGAATTCAGAATGCACAATTAATTATAAAAAATAACTGATAAATGTCTGATATTACAATTCTATATAGATTGTCTAAATTACTTGTCTAAATTATTCGAAACCTTAAATCATTTTAAGTGAGCTTATTAACACTGTCTTGAGTATGAACATGAAAAGTTGATATGCAAAGTAATATTTGCTAAAGATTAACTTAAAATGAGAGTTAGATGATGGCAAATTTAATTTACATGTAAAAAAAAAAATGAATGAGCATGCACAATCAAATATCCAATAAAAAACCAATAGCCAATAATTGAAAAAAAAAAAAACGTAACAAATTAATACAAGGAAAATAAGTCGATAACTGATTAAATACCAAAATATTGTGCTTACCTACAGTACTTCTATTACAAAAGAAGTTTGTTCATCCTTTCCATAACAAACTGCATCTCATTTAGCATTAAATATATCAGCCATACAGTAATCTATATGTGGTTTGTATTTCTTGCACTTTGCTCTTGGGGCTTGTGCCCTTTCTGCGACCACATTCTGTCTGTGTCGTCTTCCAGGTAATAACTATTTGCTTTTGGGCCATGCTGCTTGTATGATAGTTTGTTTTTCCAAGGGTAAATATATCAGTATCGCAGTTTCAGTGCGAGATGTCACCGGCAGAAAATATCCAGGCTAGATTGTCTGACCAATCTAGGTTTGAGACAACCGTGATTCCTCAACAGAATGGACATTTTCGGCGCTGGTGTAATTCATATCACACACGTCCAGGGCAGGTTCGAAAATTGGAGAGCTGTAACACATTCTGCCTCATTCTGACTCGTACGTAATAGGAGAAAGCAATCAATTGAAAGAACCATGACAACCGAGAGGAACATTAATGACATTAGGCCTATTATTGTGCCTGAAAGTGGACTACATGATTGGATGCTGCCTGCGCAGATAGCCAATTTTTGACAATCCAGCTCTGGTGAGTAATTAGGTGCCTCCATATATTGTGGACACAGTTTCAACTTCCAATGGGAGGATGCTCCTCAGATATGCAAATCTAGACTGTATTACAAGAGGCTATGCTGAAGGAGATACATGAGCACTAGAGTTCAATGGGCTGTATTTCAAACACCAGCCACCAGATAATTAGCCACACGCAAATTTCAATGCAACTGGGGCTTGTTCTCTCCTACTATAACATGGTGGACATCTGGAGACAGTTAGAGATGTCTTATATATGACTATAAAAAATTGATTGAGAGGACTCGTGCATCCCTGCGTACATGGGTGGAGAACTCGGCTTCGACATGTACCAGCCAGAGCAGATCACATCAGCAGAGACAGCCGAGCTGAGCAAGTCACTGCAAACATGAATCAAAAGTCACTTCAAACACGAATCAAAAACTTTGAGGAGGATTTCCGATTAAAGGCTCTCCATTCTCGTGAAAACAGATTCGAGCTGCGTTTCTGTGCTAACGACAGGACTAAAAATGAAAACAATTTTAACAGTAAATGACTGTAAAAATGCTATAGTAAAAAAACGATTAGCCTAATTGATTGAAAATAAGTTCCCTTACTTGTAGTAAGTATGGTGAAAAAACATTTTGTGTAATCTTTCAGTTTTTAGAAGTGAAAAAGAACAAGCAATCTTATAATTTACAATTAAAAATGTAAAAATTGACATTCAAAATGTTTGTGACACTTCACTTTTGAAGATTTTTCGTTGAAATAACTGCTTCTGAATTTGTTTCGTTTCAGTACATTAGGTTTTATGTTGGTAAATTAATGCTTACTGCATTTTTAAGTGCCATGTGTGCTGCTGTCACATATTCTACATTTTGGACTTTAAAATTAAAGTCTTGACTTTGTTTCCCGTTGTTACTTGGCAGTTGTGCTCAGTTTCATTTATCTTGTGTTTTTTGTTAATGAACTTTAAACTTTTATATACTGTGCACCTTCTATATTAGTATTTAGGCCCTTACCTCAATTTATGGAAAAGGTACTTGTGATGAACTTTGATTCATCATGTGGTTTCTCTTCACCAACTGAAGGATGGTTGTCATTATATTCTAAAGGTAAATACAAATTGTAGTATTTTGGTATAGTAACTCAATTTAAATGAATGAAATATAAAGTTTTTTTTTTTTACTTTGAATTTAAGTCCAATCTGTATAACATGAAATGTTGCCATTTTACAGATTGTTTTTACAGTGAACGTTTTATGAAAGAAAATGTCTTAAAATCTGACCAGTCATGACTAAAGGCCATATGCACGTCTGATTCAAACCGCACCCCATCCTTTTGACTAAACCGTACACGCTCAGAAGACTCGAAGTTGAACTGAAGTTTACCTGATTCACCAGGGTCACAGTGATTAAGATGGAGGGGAGTCACAGGTCAGAGCAGTCATGTGCTGACTGAATAAATCATCTTACATAAACGCAGCCATGGCAGGACTGCCAGCACGGTGTCTCTGTCATCAGAATTCTTATTTCACACTGCACTCGGCACAAAAAGAGCAAGCGATCCTTATTTATTCTAAAGCACCAGCCTGAATGGTAGAAATATTCATTGTGCATAGCGAATTCCGTTTCAAGTTTGTTTTTCATCATCAATGCTATTTTTTCCCCCCAAATTCCCTCCAACTCGAACTCTCTGTGATCTGCCCTGTCATCTTACACACTGAACGATGTGAGGAGTATGCTATGGAGGACGTCCAGAGCTTTCATATACCAAGGCTATTTCCTATAGAGACGTGTGGATGAAAGAAAATAACAACACCCTGCTGTAAGAAGTAAACTTATTATCATAGACAGAAACCGCGGAGAACATATTTTCCTTTGTGGGCCCATTTAAAGATTCACCGGAGACACTTTCATTCGTTCGCCTCGCTCCATCCCCATCCTTGCGAATTAGTAAACAACAAGAATGAACACGAACAAGCCTGGAAACTGAAAACAGATAGCGGACGATGAATTGGTAAAGAAAATCAATCGCCTCGTATTGGACTAAAGCGGGTGTAGATAAACACTGTTCTATTGATTTTGGAAGTGTTCTACACATCAGAACAGCAAATTACCCATATCTTGGAAAAATAGGCTTAAACTCCAGTCGCGCTTTTCTTGATCATGTTATTTTGCAGTTCAGTTGTCTGAAAGTGCTTAATTTTGGGCCACATTTATGAGGGGTTCCATTATTGAGGTAAAAGCAAGATGGAGCTCCATAAATCACTCTTGGGTGAAATTAATCACGTGTATGTGCTAATCAATGTTATCCTGCTTCATCTCCTGCGAGCAAACACAGCTTTTGCTGGGCCATTGTCATGTCAGGTGACAGATAGCTCTGATCTAATTATCATACAGAGCCTACTGAAACATTTGCATACAGGCATCCTCACAATCTATGTACTCTCAAACTATTAAAACTGTCAAAGTGTGAAACTTTTGATAAAAAGAGAAAGTCGATTGTTTGCGAAAACATCATATTTTAAAATCTGTTTGTTTGAATATAACATGACACTATGACAACTTTTTTTGTTTTGTGTTTTTAAATAAATTAAAAACCTCTCAGACAGTCTCTCAGATTTAATTAAAATGCCCGCGATAAAACAACAACAGACATGCACGTTATTCTCCATTCAATTGTGATGTGGCTTGTTGTCAAAGAATTTCAGCAAGTCAAAGGTCATTTGGCGTCACTATCATATAGACTTTGGCAAACTATTCTGAACCCAAACAGAATTTCAAGTATTTTCTAACCCTTTGATTATTAGGTGATATATTTCTCAGTATGCTAACATTTAAATGATAAGTTTGTGTACGCAGCTTCACTTTCTTCCATTGAAAATCTATGTTTTGCATCAAATCTTCCTTTAGAAATTATGTATCAGGGTTCTTTGAGTCTTTAGTGAACACCCAACTGTTCAGAATCCATTATATTCCTTTAAAAGGAGAACTGAAAATTTCATATCTTTGCATCCAGTATACTATTAACTAGCATCAACTTGAATAAACCCATCTATCAGTTTCCTTATCATTTCTCAAAAAAAAAAAAAATATTCCTAACATCAGCATTATCAAAAAGGATCATATCTAAGAGGTCTCCTGTTTGTTACGTGTATGGCCTAAAATCCAATCACAGTCCAAGCAGAACACTACAAAACAATCAATATACTGAAGACCACAGTTGCTTAACCAATATTTGCAAGACTAAGATATATTACAGTGTGTCAAATCCAGCAATTTATAGGATTAAAAACTGCATTGCCACAAAGACCGGAAATAACAAAGATTAATATTGTTTTGTATTCGTATGACAAAATAATAACACTGACCAATTAAAATACCATTTCACACATTTTAGAAACACTTGCAACTATTGTGGTTCTTCCTCAGGAATAAAATCTAAAGGAGAAGTCTTGAATTCATGAATAATTTACATAATGTAGAACAATTTTAATCAATCCACCCAGAAATCTACAGGTGCCTGACATAAAAGGACTCAAACAGAGCTACAGTCTGAACATGTTCCCACACCTTTTGATCATTGAATTTCCATGACTTCTCCATTACTTTTTCAGTCATCCTTGATTACTGGATAAGGATTTTCTTAAAATAATTTCAGAGTCTGCACTCACAAAGAGTGATGTCTAGCCATTCTTTTTTAAATATTTAATATATATATTGTTACAGTTTTTTTTAACAAAACAAGGAAAACTAAATATTATCTTGCATGGCTTTTCTGGATCTGGTCAGTTCATGTCCACATCTGTGAGTAGGCAAATCTTACAAATATTAAATTTAGCATCTCAGTTTTAACAGGCCTGACATTAAAATATGGCGAATGCGGTAACAAGGTTCAACAAAGCAACACAGAGAATCTCTGGCATATAAACAAGTACTGACAAAAATAGATGTTGCATATACACGCTGAAAAATACAGTTATTGTTCAGTGTTATCTCTGAAGAAAGGCCTTGAAATGTAAATAACTAAGGACATCACTTTCTGACACTCCACACAACAGATGGAGAGTGAGCACACTGCATAAAATGTCATTGTCAACCCACTAAAACTGAAAAAAAAGTTTAATAGCTACCTTAAATCATTAAGTAAAATCATCACATCACAACCTGCAGTGATGCGGTCAGTGCACTTTTTACTCCTTTGAATTCAATTACAGATAAAAACCATAAAAACACTTTAAAAAGTTATTATTGTGGCAAGGTATATGGATAGATGGAGAAGAAGAAAAAAAAACATTTTTACAGTAGGTTTTGCAGCTTAAACGGCAACTACAATACTTCGACTTCCCTCAAGAAATAATATTAACATTTTAAACTCGTATATTACGTTAATCATTAAAAACAAGAATAAACAACACTATGGAGTGCAGTATTACAACGAGCCTTTTAAAACTCACGAGCTTTGAAAAACAGGAAGCTGCCTACATGAACCATAAACATTAAACACGTAGAAATAACATAATGCAAATGCTATGGGAAAATCACTTATATGTAGCTTAATAGTTTAAAAAAGTATCCGGGCCAATTTTGACAGGCATCATATCCGCGCGCATCCGCCAAAGTCAGTATACGGCATAAGCATAGTCTGTAGGGGTCAAATAGCGCAGGCATATTCAGAGCATTTCTGTTTAATTAAACGCGAAAATTAGATAAGTCTAGTTAATTTCCCTACTCACCTCAATGCTGAGGAGTCGAGAGTAGTCCTGCTTTCGATGTGTATCCGCTGAGCGCTGTGAAGACACTGTACTGTGTGGACTCCCTGTCTCTCTCTCTCTCCTCCCCTGTGCACAGCATCACCTCTCTCTCTCTCTCTGTCGCTCTCTCTCTGAAATCTCGTGCGGTGTAAGCGACAGAGCCGCTGATTGGCTGTCACTCGCTGCGCGGTGACTGAAAGGGATCATGAACATTAAGGGATGCGAAAGTAGTTTGAAAATTAAGCCTGCGTTATATGATATCGTCGCGTCTGTTCAGAGATTTGGGTCACTACTATTAACTCTCTACTTTGATTCAGTTTATCATTAATCTATTTTTGGCCGTGGAGGAAAGAGAAAGAGGCAGAGGCAGCTTTCAAAAAAATCCAAATAACCAAACTTGTGTTTACGTTGCTTTTAAATTAATATTTCTTTCTATTCAATTCTGTCATTTACTCGCCATATTCATGCTATTTTAAACCTGTATGGCTTTTCCGAAGAGCTCAAAAAGAGATGTTAGGAAGAATATTATGGACTGACAGCCTTATCATCATTCACTTTCATTTTTTTTTTCCCCCCATACAATGAAAGTGAATGGTGACTTCAGCTGTCATTTTTACATCTCCTTTTGTGAAGGAAGGTTTGAAACAACATGAGGACGAGCAGGCACATATGACAGGGTTTTCTTTTTTGGGTGAACTATCCCTTTATAAGGCTTCAGAATCCTGAACATGTTATGCGAGATGGAGAACAAGCTTTTTAGTTCATTTTTCAAAGTCTCTGACTTGGTGTCATACATCTATTGACCCTGTGTAGCTGTTTGGGGCATTGAAGCCTACCATTTCACTGAAGTTTTACTGTCCATATATTTTTCTCTTGAGAATCAAAACCCCCTCAAGACCCCTGCCTGACTTCTTTTGCACTAGCACTTTTCTGACTAGTGATAAAATAATTACTGATGTATGATCTCTGGTTATAGAAGCATCTGTATAGTTAGACTCCACAATAAATTGAAATGCATCAGGCCGCCTACATCAGAAGCTATTTAACTATTATGCTATGTTCTTGGCCTTCTTGCATTTAATGGAGTTCTGAATGAAATTTTGGGAGGAGCATGTTTTTCTACTCCTGTCAGTCATAAGGATATATAAACAGCTGCTCAGCTCACTCCCGTGACAACTGTTCTCCAGCATCCTTTATTTTGTTGTATCTCTACTGAATATTAAATTATGTAATCCATGGGGGAAATTTAACACTTGGGCCCTCCATTGCGGACAGCAAGCCAAATCAGTTTACTTTAATAGTACCACTATCAAGGATTAGATCAGGGGTCTCAAACTCAAAAGACCTAGTTGGATACTGTTGTCAATCAGGAGACAAACGTTTCACAACCATGCATTTTATCCATAAAAAGTTATTGGCACATTTATGTAGTTAGCTTACAAAATGGCATGTTTGTTATTTGTGTGCATTCTTGATTGTTGTTGTCAGCTAGACAAGGGGTCTTATTCCTAACTATTGTATTAACAGCATAACTGTTAATAATATATATATGAAGAGTTCAGATGCAAAAGCCTCTAAATGCCATCTGAAATTTTCATCTAAATTAGCATTTTTATCAGGCTCCTTTGTGTAGGTTCAGTAATTTTACTCTAATGGCAATGTTTAGGTGCATTTCTATGCAATTAAAGTGAAATAACTGAACATAAATACAGGAGACTGATAAAAATGCTTATTTTAGAAGAAAATTTCAGATGGCATTTAGAGGCTTTTGCATCTGAACTCTTCATATATATATATATATATATATATATACTCCATTAAACTGTAATGTTGAATGGCTAGTCAATGGTTAAATATCAGGAAAAAATGTTAGGAAATAAAAAAAAAAATAAAAAAAATAAAATATTAGACAAAAATCCTAGAGATATCAGTAGTATTGGCATCAGTGATACATGCCTTCAGTCATAAAAAAGCTGCCATTAAACAAATATTAAAAGTATTCTGCCGTTATGTTTCTACGTTAAATTGAAGATTGAATGTGAAATTATTGCAATATACTGTAAAAGTATATTTTAAAAGTTTAATGTTAGGTGGGAATAATCGTGATTAATCACAATTAATTTCAGAAAAAAGTGTGGTTAATTAGTTTCATTTTTTTAATCAATTGATGGCACTAATATAGCTAAAAGATCACCGTCAACATACAAAGTATACTATATCTCCATATAATATTTTAATAATTCTACCTTTATGACTGTGACAATATCCAAATTTGCATAAAAGAGTCATTATACATGATATATATACACTGTAAAAAAAAATTGAAGCTTTAAATAAAACAAAGATTACTGAAGCATGTTTGTGTCTTTCTACTTCAAATTTTTTTTTTATTTCAATGTTTATTGTATCTTTGTAATAGTTGTGAAATTTGCGATTTCTGAGTGAACATTTCTTTTTCCAAGAAGTAAATATAACACCATTTTTTGTTTGTTTTTCAGTGTACCTCTCATCAGAGGCATAGGTTACTGTTTAGCAAACCTTAAGAAAACTATAGATAACATTAAATGCCAAATCTAAATGCAGAGTGAAAACTGATTTACAGGCTGTATTGAGTGATAAACCATACTCAGAGGAACAAACAAACAAATAAATATATAAATACTGTCAGATTCTGCCCAATAGTTCGAGACTCTTGGAATCAGATAGAATTTGTGAATTGAGTTTGCTTTGATAACTTAAATACTTAGCTATGTATTAAAAGTCAAGCCCTGAAGTCAAAAGCCACATACCATGTTCAGTCATCAGACAGACACCCCATGAAACCTGGTCACACTTTAACGAAGCAAGCCCCCTTCCTGTCGACTCCAAACACTCCTAAACACAATGGGAATTCCTCTAGGCCTGATGATGCCTCATTAGCGGGGGCACAGAATAAAGTTATTGTTTCAGCAGATTTATGACTCAGCATTTAGGAGCAGACTTGAATGATGTGAAATTTCTATTGCTTTGCTCACAAGACCCTGAGACATTTAGTGACAACAGAAGAAATTCAAACAATCGTCTTTGCAATTTTTTTTTTCTTTAAAAAAGAAAAAAAAAAGAATGACCAACACCGCATTAACAATTCGAGTTACCAGGAATGTGACAAGAGCGCTCACAGGCATGATGCTTGACTTTGGAAATGCCACGCGTTTACACACACCAGCTGAATTCCAACTGATGAAATCCTGACATGACCTAAATGTATTCTTTGACATGGCTGATGCACATTCCACTTGACTGCTGACAAAGCAGAAAGTCTTGCTCAAGTCAGCGTGAATAAACCTACAAATGCTTGTACTGTATGTGTTTGTAAAAAATGGAAAAATGGGAAAAGTGCATATATCCTGTATAAAGCTGTACATGCATGTGAAGAAAGAAAAGAAAAGAAAATGTACAGAATAGTATATATGGACTATTGATAACAATACAAATGGTCTTGACTCCAATAAACCAGCATGATACTGAAAATTCTCCTCCTTGCTGTCTCCATGCTAACAGAGATTACTGCTGTAATGTGAAGATGAGTATAAATGTGGTGATGGAGGATGGAACGATAGCGCACATGCTTTACGTTAACAGCCAATCACTCAGCAGATGTTTATGTTTATGCTGCATTAAGTGCTATCTAATCTAGCATAGATACAACACACACTCCATCACACATTAACTATGAAAATAGCATTAAGCTGATTGGAAAGAAGCTGAGATTCATCCAAACTAGTGTGTTCGTATGTGTTTTGCAGATTAAAAAAAAAAAAAATAAAAAAAAAAAAAATAGATATACCCGATCTACAAGGGTAAAAAAAAAGAAAAAAAAGAAAAAGAAAAAAGAGGTCTGTTGTTTCGTTTTCTAATCCAGGTCTGCCAATATGAATATTTTAAAGGATTTCACTGAGGCTTAGGACAGCAAACGATAATCCGCTTTAAATCAGTAACAGCATATTGGCTCAGGCTTATACCTTATACCACCCAAGACAGAGTCAAGGAGCAATGGGCGCAATGTAAAATAATAAGCAGCCCAGATATGTCATGCAATGCCTTCAGTATTTCAAAGAAAAAAATATGTGCACGGAGCAAACGGCAGTTTGTATAACATACATAATTATGCTGATGACTTCTTGTCACATCCGAGTCTTCGTATCGCCATGTTTTTCCGAATGCAAATGTCTGAATTTCTTTTAATGAATGTTGAAACTTCAAGGGCATCTTATTTGCACGCCCTGTAAGGCTGGTGTGTTAAGAGATGAGCTGTAAAGTATCTATTCCCTGAGGATTCAAATGTGAGTCATTGAGGCCTAAGAGAGTAGTCCCGAATGCTCTTGCTGAGCATGGAAAATCGCAGGGGTTGACCCGTCTCCGGCACTGGAATGTGATTTCCACCCTCAGCAAGAGAGCAGATCCCAAGGACCCAGGGCAACATCACTACAGCAGGGGGAAAAATTTATTAGACGTGCTTCTCAATAGACTTTGTCATGTTGCATTTATAGCGCTACTGTCATGGGGAAACAAGAGCGAAAGAGACAAACACTGGCCTAAAGAATTCTAGAAGGACATACAAGTACATGGGTGTGTTTTGAAATAAAACTACCAAAAAAAAAAAAAAAAAAGACGGTAACTTTGCAATAATGTACAATGTGTTAACAGTAATTAATGCATTGGGCAAACTGTAAAAATGATTTTTCATCGTAAATAATTGGAGTATTTTTGGAGTACGTTTTACTAGGATTTGCTTTCTACTTCAAAATTTTCTACTAGCAATTTTTAAGTGAAATTGTTTCTACATTTGATTTTTTTTCAGTGTATAATACACTAACAATAACAACATTTTACAGCATTTTAGTTTTGTTCATTTCCACATAATAATACATTTTTAACTTTTCTAGATGTATAAAGTAACTTGAATGTATTACAAACATTACTATTAATGATATGTAAAAATGATTTAAAATGTATTATTATTATGAAAATGTATATTTTAAATGAATGTTAACCATGATAGTTCATTATACATACAGCATTAACTAACATTAAACCTTATTTCAAAGCGTTAAGAGTAACAGTAAAATAAAGTTCACACAACCAATTTACATTGCATATTTATCCATTGCAATATAAATATATAATCAGTTCTAATGACGATTAACAGCCAAGTCAGTGGTGATGACAGTCAAAATGATTTAATAATATGTTTGATTTGTACGTAACATTAGCATCAATTACCCCTTGATTGTCTTGCATTGATAAAGATGCTGACAGGTGATAAAAGCTGTTGAAAAGCGAATTAACGGGCGATTACGTTAGTATTTTGAATGAGATTTTCTGCTGAGGTGTTGAGCTAATCTAATCTTGTTTATATTCTGAAAAGGCATCTCATGTGGGTTGAGGAAATTACCATTTGAAGGGCGGGAGGCAATCAAATCAATCATATTTTGAGCCGTAAGCTGTTTCATGTGAAATAAAAACAGTTCTCTCGGCTTTCATTGTATTTAGACAGGTCCTTTTTCAACTGTCCATTCTTAATATCCCTCATACTGCACAGAGCCATGGATTAATCAGCCCCCCCCTCGCTGGCCCAGATGGACAGAGCCTGTTCAATGTTATTAAATCCTGAAGTGTTTTGTACTCAAATCATCAACACATTTCACAGCCCCCGTCTTCATCAGATCACATATATATATAGCGTCAGCATGCATTCTGTAGATTTCAAACGGAAAAACATAGAGCGATGTATATACTGTGGGCTAGATGGTCCAGCGATCTCTTTGTGGGTCCTCTGACGATCGCTCAGAAATCTGGGGTTGGCCCACTAATCTAGCTGCATTACTCTTTGCCAAGGGATTACGGAGTGACAATTTCAAGAGGAAGGAAAGATGTAATGCCGCGCTTAAGCCTCTGGTCCTATTAAAAGCCAAATTGTGCTGTGACATCAACACAAGCGCTGCTTCACAGTTGCTAAACATTTCATAAAGTTGATGCATTCTCTAAATGCAAATAAGGATATTTCTGTTCCGTCCCTCAGGAAAATCACTTTTCACACTTGTGCGGTTCCGGCTGTCTGAAGACTACCCTTAAGCACTTGGCATTTTTAAAGCTTTAGAGACTGTTCAGTCGATTAATCCAAGAGGTATGTTTAAATCCATCTTCAAATTAACAAGGCAAAAATGAGAAAATCTTTAGCCAGAGTGTGGCCCGTTTAAAGGCCTTTTCAGGTGCTGGTGTTTTACAAAGCCAATGGACGTAATCCTCTTTTTTTGAAGTGGCCCGGAATCTGCTTTTTCTAACTGGTAAGAACCAGGTCTGAGGTTTAAAAGAGCCTATGTGTGATGACCCACAGAGCCTTTGTCTTGACTGAAGAGAACATAATGGAAGGATTAGTCAGCAATAGTGTTCAGGTATAGAGCTACAATAAGCAGGAGCAGGGACTGTTGAAAACTTATGGTAACATTCACTGGAGGTTGACCCTTTTTTAAAATGAGGTGGAAGGCTTCAGGAAATGGCATGAATTCACAAGTTACTGCTTTATTTTTGCACTGAGGAAATCCCACGGGGAACACAAAATAACTTCAGTCTACGGTAATTAACTTTGGTGCAACCTTTGGTTGGAGAGTGCACTCGACCCTGCAATTCTTTTGCCACAGCACTTCAGCAGCTGCCTCTGACTATAGACTTTCAGCAGTAATGCTTTTATACAAACTAACCACTCTTGCCCATGCAATTTGTAGCACATGTCTCATATCTAAAACACATTAAGGTTGTACAAAGATGAGCATTAATAAGATGTTAGATGAACTCTCTTAAGAGGAACAGTAGCTTTAGCTTATTCATTTATTTTCTGTTCCTTGAACTGTATTAGGCACAGATTGCTTCACTGAAGAAGGATTTCGTCTAAGAGCTACTTGGTTTCCAAGCTGAGTGATTTGGTCTTTAGTGGCTATATTTTCCTTTATTTCTCATTATTATAACACATACAGGAAAATATATAATTATTTTTTTCAAACACTAAATATATTTTGTAAATAGCACAGGTTGAGGAAGTAAACTGGAAAACAAAACACAACAAAAACAAAACAAAAAAAGTTCTAATCAAAATGGACAATATGAATATATTCAGACTGAAACTATATGCACTGTACAACAAAGGCACCCAAATATGTAAGAAATTGTATAACATACCAAAATACTGTATATGATTATGTAAATTATGTATATATACATTTTTAAATGACTAATTTTACAATTTTACCAATTTTGTGGTCTGTAAGATATTTTTTCTTTATGTTTTTAAAGAAGTCTTATTATGCTCACCAAGGCCAAATTAATTTTAATCAAAATACAGTAAATACAATAATACTGCCAAATTTTATTACATAACTGTTAATAACTGTTTTCTAATTGAATAGATCTTAAAACATTTGTTACTACACTGTAAAAAAAAAAAAAAGTTGAGCCAACTTAAAATTTTAAGGCAACAAACTTCAGCAGATTTTTGAGTTTTCTCAACTTGTTGTTTTAAGTTTATACAACAAAAATTTGAGAATCTCCCACAAAAACAAGTTGAGCAAACTCAAAAATCTGCTGAAGCTGGTAAAAAATGTTTTTTTAAGTTCGCTCAACTTTTTTTTTTTTTTTTACAGTGTATAATCAAAGTTGAAAACAGTTGTGCTGTTCATATTTTTGTGAAAACTGTGATACATTTTTTTTTCAAGATTCTTTATGAAGCATTTATTTGAAATAGAAATCTTGGTAACACTTTAGAATAGGGAACACATATTCACTATTAACTATGACTTTTCCCTCAATAAATTTCTAATTTGCTTCTTATTAATAGTTATTAAGGGAGTTATTAAGTTTATGTGTGGGTAGGATTAAGGGATCTAAAATATGGCCATGCAGAATTAGGCATTAATATATGGTTTATAAATATTAATAGTAATATGCATGCTAATAAGCAACAAGTTAATAGCGAGAATAGGTCCTTAAAATAAAGTGTTACCAAAATATTTTCTAACATTATAAATGCCTTTACTGTCTTTCACTTTTGATCAACTTAATGTTGAATTGCTGAATAAAAGTATTAATTTCTTTAAAAAAGTATATATATATATATATATATATATATATATACAGTGCTGCTTGAAAGTTTGTGAACCCGTCAGGATTTTCTATATTTCTGCATAAATATGACCCAAAACATCATCAGATTTTCAAATAAGTCCTGAAAGTAGACAAAGAGAACCGAATCAAACAAGTGAGAGAAAAATATTTTCTTTGTCATTTATTTATTGAGAAAAATGATCCAGTGTTACATATCTGTGCGTTGAAAAAGTATGTGAATCTCTTGGATTAGCAGTTAATTTAAAGGTATAAAGGTTAACGGTAACACTTTATTTTAGGGTCTCTTAAGTTGCTTATTAGCATGCATATTACTAGAATATTAGCCATTTATTAGTAGTAATTAAGCATATATTAATGCCTTATTCTACATCCCTAATTCTACCCAATACCTAAATTTAACAACTACCTTACTAACTATTAATAAGCAGCAAATTAGGAATTTATTGAGGGAAAAAATCGTAGTTAATAGTGAATGAGTGTTCCCTATTCTAAAGTGTTACCAGGTTAATTTAATAATATATATACAGTATATGTGTGTGTGTGTGTGTGTGTGTGTATCTTACTGACCCCAAACTTTCTAACAGTAGTGTATTTCTGTAGATGTGGAGAGTCAGGTCAGGCTAAATTGAAACGTATTTCCAACATGACACCTGTGGTTTGAATTGATGTAAAGCCTCAAGACCTCATTAAATAAAAGACCAGCATCACTAGATGACCAGTGAGCTCAATTTAAGAAACTCTGCACTGAAATTAAAATGATTTTATGGTCTGATTTTACTTACTCGGATTCTGTTTGAAGGATTTCTCCTTTGATTGGTACCTCATTAGCAGGCCCGCAGGAATGTGAGCGTGCAGAACTCCACAAATATATCTAGATGTGGAAAGCCGGCATTCACAAAGTTCTGCACATCCCTGTTTGTTTATGAAAGATTTTGGCTAATTTGATTATGCTTGCAGCTAGCAAAAATTGTCTAATACTCTCAGCTGTTTAACAGATTTTACCGTGTTTAAATAAATCCCACGGCCCACCCCCCAAATCAGCATGGAAAATACGAAGAAAGTCCACAGTTTCCGCGTGGCTCTGCTCATTAGTGAGAGTGTGATCAGCAATGCTGAGCCAGCCATCTTACAAATGAGCACTAGTTTAGGATCAGTTACCACACTGCAGACAATCACTCTCATGTGCCTCTCTGCTGAAAAGACTTTAGGGCCTGAAAAAGGCGAGAGGGGATTGTGAGATGTAAGCCTTTCATTACATGCAATAGATAGCAGAAACCTCCTAAGATGGAAAAAGACATGTAAACATTAAAAATTTAAGACATCTTGAGGTTTGATTTCTTCATACCACTTTGTAACATCTGCTGATATCTGTTTCTCGCTGCCATTTATGGTTGTGGTGATGTAAAATAAAGTCTCACTACAATATTTATGAATTAAACTCAAGTGTTTTAGAGGTTTAAAGAGGCAAAAGAACCATTTTTATGTTTAAAATTGAGATATTTTAGTTGTAGTTATTGCTTTGCTAATAGCGAGAATTGGATCTTAAAATAAAGTGTGGCCAATTATTATTATTATTTTATTTAGCAGGGAGACAATAACAAATTGCTGTTTTTAATGTTAATTTATAATGTTAAATATTTCTAAATAAAATGAATGATGTTCTTTTGAACTTTGTATTCCTCAAAAAATACCAAGCAGCTGTTTTAAACACTGATAATAATAAGAAAAGTGTTTTGAGCAGCAAATTGCATATTAGAATGATTTCTGAAGGATCGTGTGACACTGAAGATTGGAGTAATAGCTGCAGAAAATTCAGCTTTGCCATCACAGGAATAAATTAAATTTTAAAATACGTACATAACAGTAGAAACATTGGTAACACTTTATTTTGATGGTCCCTTTTGAACATTCTGTTGACACTAAGTAATGTTGCAACTACATGTCAACAAACTCTCATAAGAGTATTAGTAGACTGTCTGCTTCGTATCTACTAACTCCTTATTGTGTTGGTCTCCCAACAGATATTCTACTGACTATAAGTAACTTTGCAAGAACGTGTCAACTTAATCTAACCCTAACCCTACCAGTCAACTAATACACTACTAACACTCTAATGAGAGTCAGTTGAAATGTATGTGTAACATTACTTATAGTCAATAGAATGTGTTAAAGGGACCATCAAAATAAAGTGAAACCGAAACATTATTTTAAACTGTAATCATTTTTCACAATATTGCAGTTTTTACTGTATTTAAACATTAATTTATATTACTAGCATAGCTTGATACCTTGTGCATTAATAATTTAATACAATTTCTTTATATATATATATATATATATATATATATGTGGTTCAGATTCGAACACCCACATTCACTGCTCAAAGTTTTCTCTCCTGTACTGACTGTGCTTTACATAAATTTAAATGCAATGGACCTTTCCTTTGTTGACAGCAGTACTCTTTTTTTTTCTTGATGTTACCTTGGAACCTGATTTTTTTTTCTGTTTACCAGGTCGAGACAGGCTGATTAATCTACTGTTATGTGGTTTAGGAAAAGCCAGAAAAAGATCCTCTTGTTTCCCTCCACCTGCACACGTGTAGATATGGAGGCCGGGAGACAGGCTGGGTGAGGACATTCTGTGTCTGATGTCCACCATTATCAGTAGTGGCGCTCTGATGTCTATGTACTTTTGTTCTCTGACAGGTGATTAGCATTGTTTCACTTATCTTCACTTGATGACTGAACAATGGGGCCCTAAAATGGGGAAGATAGATGAAACACAGTTAGGACTGCAGGGGGTTCTCCACTATCTAAATGAATCCTAAGGTAAATTTAACTGCTGTTTGGTATGGTTTAAAGAGTAACTCTTCTGGATGACCTACACATTAGCCACGTAATGCTACTTTATTAGCCACTTAGGCCAAAAAAAGCTAGTTTAGCATTATCTACTGGTAAATCGACCAGCTATCCACCAATCTTAAAACTAATTTATGTTTTTAGCTCTGACTTCTTGTAGCAAATAAACCTGTAACTCAAATAAGCCCTTAACAGATGAATGCAAATACCCCGGGAGCAGATTTTAGAAGCAACGTGTGATTTGTTCTGTCAAAGTATTCATTGCAGCAAGTTTGATTTAGCTGGTCTTGGTAGATCTAAGCTGGGTTCGCTGGCCAATCACCAGCAGCATCAGAAATGGAGCCGGCACTTTCAAGGAACTTCAAAAAGATGGTTCAATGAGAGTGCGCTTTAATCAAGCACATCTCTTAGGAAGCTGCTTGTCAGGAGAGAAACTTTACTGATGTTAATTTTATGGTCAATATTTTGCATCTGTTGCTTGGTAAAAATAACAAGATTTATATCTTGTTTTGTGAAAAAGAGGTCATTCTAAACGTATTAGTAGCAAAATGCTTAATGTAAGTAAAATTGTATAGCATGGAATAAAAAAAAAAAAATAATAATAAAAAAAAAAACACTTTCACATGTACGTGTTTATGTATTAATGCTGTAAAGTGGTACCTCCCCACTTTCTCAGTTTGAGGTGTGAAAATTTGCTCATTTAAACTGTCACACAATGTGTGTATGACACAAGATGATGGCTATAGGGGAAATACAGAGATATTATTTTTAAGACTACTTGTTGTGTCGTCTTAGAATTGCATGAGCACAAATTCATATTAGTACGTCAACAGCATGAAGGTAAGATCTTGTGGATTTATGAATGAACCATTCGTTTTAAAATCTTTCTGGTCTACTGCCATTTGTTATGACATTTGCTTCAAAGATTACAATACTTATAACTTTCATTAACTCTACAATAAGTAAATCCACTCCATCAGCGACGCCATAGAAATATATAGAGCTACTGCAAAAAATGTAAGTTCAAACACAATGTTCTTAAGAAGGTTGTGTGCTTGTTTCTCCAGCACATAAGGTCAATATACTGTATATGATACCATTACTGTAACATAAATAGTAAAATAGAATGTGAGTGTGGCCCCAAAATGTATCAGCATTTCACCATTGTGCTCTAGCAATTGCAGAAACTTTTTAACACATGTATCCCCTGATTTTACCTTGTCAAAAACTATAGACACATAACATATTAGTTTGTGTTAGCAAGTGAACTGAACCAGCCCTCTCTGCCTCATCTACACCAGAGGTGTACATTCAAAGCATATACCGTAAATAAAAGCACAGGCGCTCTATTTTTGGAATGGATTCTTCAAAGCCTTGTGGATAATATTGTGTTCCAGATCAATTTAGAGAGAAAAATGAACAGCATCACAGAACTGAAGCAAAACAATGCTAGTTCTCTGAGTGACTCCAACCACTCTGCAGCCCAATAATGAAGTGTGAAATTGAACTGTCAGTACTCTGTGATTGTGTGTCTTCTCTTGCCAGAGGGATCACATTGTGGCTGATAAAGCTGCACACAATGCAGGTTCTGACACACGGTCGCAGAGAACATGTCCTCCCAACCTCCACTTATCTGCTCGTCATTTGTGGAGCTACAGTTGCAACAATGACACCCCCAACACAAATCTCCTGTCATATCAGACGTGGTAAAAGGGCGATAATTCTGATGAAATGGTGATAAACCACTGAGGAGCTAAGTACTACATGGCACGTTGATTGGATTTTATTCCTTACTCTCACATTTCTTCATGTCTCTTCTTGGATTACAGTCACCATAGTGGCTTAATTGCTGAAATTAGCTGCTGCCACTGTTTCATGGATAACAGCTGCCTGAGCTGTTGTAGCACCCTCTAACTACCTACAAGGAAAGGTGGCATATTTATCTAGTTACTTCATGAGGTGAACCTTGGGATCCTTAATTAGAGATGAATGAATCATTCTGTTGTGCAAATAATATGAAATCATATAAAAGCATCTTTACATGTTATTGTAAAAGTTATCTATGGGTTCCATTTTTTTCTTTTCGTAAAGTAAACATCATTTTTATCTCTGAGTCACCAAGCTTTGTTACCAAGTAGTATTATGGAAAGAAATTCACTTCCATACTACTACTACTACTACTACTAATAATAATAAAATCCTAATAATTTACTCACCCCCACGACATCCAAGATGCATTTCTTTCTTCTGTTGAAAAGAAGTTAAGGTTTTTGAGGTTTTTTCTTCATATAGTAGACTTCAATGGGTTTAAGGTCCAAATTGCAGTTTCAATGCAGCTTCAAAGGGCTCTTCACGATCCCAGCTGAGGAATACAAGTCTTATCTAGTGGAAAAAATGGTAATTTTCTTAAAATAAATAAATAAATAAAGCATGACGTAGGTGGAAGTAACGATCCAGTGTTTAGCAAGCGAACGTGCAAAGAAAGTCAAACGGCCTTTACAAAAAAAGGTAAAATAATGATGTCGGACGATTTTGAAGTTGGAGGAGAAAATGAGATGAAGTTTATCGCCCTACCCTACACCTTTTTTAACCAAAGTACACAGATGAATAACTAACCACGTGAGACTTTTAGAACGTGATTACATAATGCGTGAAGTTGCGCATACACATTGCAGAGCTAGTGCAAGACAAGCATTTGTCGTTAAAAGTATATAAATGTCTTCTTTTTTTTTTTTTTTTTGGAAAAAGAAAATTCCTCAGCTGGGATTGTGTAGAGCCTTTTGAAGCTACAGTGAAACTGCAATTTGGACCTTCAACCCGTTGGTCCCCATTGAAGTCTATTATATGGATAAAAATACTGGAATGTTTTCCTCAACGACTTTTCTTTTTGACTGAAGAAAGAAAGACATGAGCATCTTGGATAACATGGTGGTGAGTAAATTATCAGGAAATTTTTATTCTGGAACTGATCTAATACTTTAATACTTTTATTCAGCAAGGATGCATTATATTAAATACATTACAAACTTACAAAAAAAAAATGTTACAATATTTCTATTCTCTTTTTATTTATTTATTTATTAATCAACCAATCAAAAAAATGTGTCTACAAAAATATTAAGCAAGCACAACTGTTTTCAACATCATAAAGAAGTTTTCTTGAGCAGCTAATCAGCATATTAGAACAAATTCTGAAGGATCATGTGACACTGAAGACTGAAGTAATTTTTAAATATATGCAAAACAGAACAGTTATTACAATATTACAGTTTTTACCATTTTTTATCAAATAAAATGCAACCTTAGTCAGAATAAGATATTTCTTTTGAAAACATTAAAACAAATTTTTCCAACCCCAAACTTATGAATAGTAGTGTAAAATAATAAATCAATAAACCAATCAATACTAAAATAAATAATAAGGCAGCCACTTGAAGACAAAGCGACCTCACCTCATTAATTTTCAATGATACTTGGCGAGATGCAATGACACAAGCAACAATCAGTGACCATTGGTGAAAAGATGTTGGGGTATGCAGCAACAAAATAAATATACATTTATGAAAAGGCAAATTTGATGCAATACACGTGAAGAAAATAAAGTTCACATGATCCTGTCGGCTAATTAAATAAGAAACTTTAAAAAACATACTTGAAAACCTGTATCAGCTTAGTGTGGTTGATGTCCCTAACTGTTTCTAGGGCAACCAGTACTAAGAATGCCTAAAAGTGACCAACCAGTAGAGCGACTGGTGGCATGCAGAGACAAAGATGTTGACTCTGTGAATGGGGTTTTAGAGAGGAGTGCAGTGCCCCATGCTGCTGTAGAGTACAAAACTGTGTCTGGGCGATAATCTTGTCTTTGTCAGAGTTACTGATTTGAAGGAAACATAATGCTTAGTGTACTAAACTTTAAAGGTGGTTCTGACCGAGTACACAAACTAAATGGAGCATTACTGAATCCACAAAAACTGTACAGGAGCATACGGGAAATGGAATGGATTGACAAACAAATTGAATCTAAGTTGCTGGCATACTATTCAGGATCGTTCCGGCCCAATTTAAGCCATAATCCATTACCCAGGACATATCAAATTCCTGAAGATGAGACACTGACCTACATGCAAAGGAAAGGTGTGTGCGAGAGAAAGAGAGAGGACGCGTCATAGCTGGAGACAGAGCGAAAGTGAGCGAGAGAGAGAATTATCACACTTCCTTCTGTCGGCTCATGCTCTCACCTGTCTGATCCCATTGTTCCAGTCATGCACATTGTGCCATTATCCACAGTATGCACCAGTGGCCCAGAACCACAGGTGAGGTCCGTCTGTTCTCCTCCACCCAAGAAAACAGCACCGCAAAAGTCAATTTCCTCACACAACCTCGAATGCGGTTAGTCCTGGTAACAATGTTGAAGGAGAAGTATAAGCAGAATTGATCAGTGCTGCTGCTTGTGGGTGGGGGTGGGGGTTTCATTGGGGCGGATGAGGCAGTGTTAAGAAACCTGTCTCAGCCCGAGCCATTACTGTCTACACGAGAGTCATAGATGCATTCTGCAGAGCACATCAGCTGTCTCCTGTCGTTTAGTGGAGACAGATATGTGTGCAAACACTAGGGTTTGGCTCAGGGGTCTTGGTGAAGCATAGGGATGGGATGAATTCTGCCTCTCACTCCTGCTTTAAATTGACTGTGACATTTAAAACGCTGCATGAGACAAGATGTTTGCATTAATAAGTTGCGCGAGCTCCCGAATGGAGGGTTCCCTCTGGAACGGCACTCATTTGCACCCCTTTTCCTCAGCTCTAGGGAACCTCTGAGGTCTCCCTGCTTTATTGACAGATGTTGTTGTTATTGTTGTTGCTCTCGTGTCAGCTTTACTTCTAATTTAACATTCTCTCCTATGATTAGAACAGGTTCAAGACAAAGTGATTGCTGACGGTGAAACTGACGTGCCAATATTCATAGAAATAAAACATTTTATATGACAATTTAAACTATTAATAAAAACTTCAATAGTATCTCAATGATACTAAAATAAAATCTTGTTTTATATTTGATTTTGCAGTATCAATTAAATTGTTTTATGAGATAAAACAATGATGTGTAACATATCATAATGGTAAGAAAACATGTCTTTCTATTGCTCACAGAAACAGCATGACTAGTGTAGTTCAATTTACGAATAAATGACTCTTCTGAGCTGGTCCTTTAAATGAATCATTAAAAAAATAAATAAATAAATAAATTCTACATTTGTCTATGGAAGTTTATACTGTAGCTAAGTATTTACGATTTTATAATTTTATAATATTGTAATAAATAATATTGCTGTCATTTTGCAACCTAATCTTTAATTTTTTACAATTACTATAAATATTTTCGTAATGCACAAAGCTAGATGATATCTGAGACTCCAAACATAAAACATGAATTTTATTTATTTTTTCTTTTAATTTTGTAGCTTGAAATGACCTTCTCATCAGAGGACGCAAAGTCATAATATACCAACATTTTACTTATGTTGTGTGTGTGTGTGTTTTTTTAATATTAAAAGGGCCTTGGAGTTTTTCAGACCTCAAACAGAATGTGAGGCTTAATATATTGTTTATTCCTTCTTCTTTTTTCTTTTTTACAGTCTACATCCCCACTGTCCCACCAGATGTCTTCATTCAGAGAGCCGGTTACACTAAACTGCTTACGCCCAGCACATGATCCTCTCTCACATCTGTCAATTTATTTCCTCAAGGTTGAGATATGTATTTCCAGACCCTGTCAATTACAAAACTCTTTCCCCCTCCCCTGCCACATTCATAATTAAACTCTTGAGGTACAGTACACGAATGTGAACACCAAACACATGGAAAGAAAATGGAAAGCAGGGTTTTGGCTTAATGAGAAGCCTCGGCTTTGATCAGGTGAAATACAAGGGGGAAATATTACGGGATCATCAGGCTTATATAAGCTGTCTGGTCCTCTCACTCGCTGGACAGCACGACAGACAGCTGTCAGTCAGACGTTTCACCGCTGTGTACATTCGCGTATATGTGCACTTCTCTTTGTGCCTGACTTCCACTGAACATGTGCACACAACATTGTTTGTGCACAATACAAAATTAAAGAGCGATTTGGGAAATGTTGGGAAAATGTGCGTCATAATTTTTTGTCTCTGTCCTGGTTTTGATGCCATCTCTCCGCAGGAAACATCTGGCGTGTGATGCTAGATTTATCGTGGGAACAATAATTAAATGCATCACAGATGACCCCATCAGTGCAGCGAGATATGAGAAACATGAAAAACAAAACCAATAGAGAACAGCAGAAATTGTACTCGGTGACAAAACTGCTACTAGAATCAGAGAAACAAAACGGATAAAAATAAATTACTCTGTAATTGAAGAATAATCACAAATAGAGTTGCGAGAGGAAGCGATAGGCCTAGATAAAACAAAATAAATGAATAAGTAAACAGATCACCCCGTATGTTCAAGATTGGTTGTTTTTAAATGTCAGTTCTTCTGTTTCTCTCTCATTTCTTTCATACACACACATAGCCCCCAACCAACCCACACATACACACACACACAAATTTTCTGAAAGGCAATTGTTTGAAAGACCTTGATTCTTTTTATTAGCTTGGTAGCACACTTTGGCTCCAAATGATGCCAAGCTTTTGCTTCCAATAGAGGGGGTGTGGGGTGTACAACAAAAGCTTTTGCCAGAAAGAAAGAGGGGGAAAAAATGGAGAGTCTGTTCAAATGACCATGAAATGCAGGCCAAATGAAATGCCTTGTGAATAACTAGGCCCACAGAGGTAGCCTTCACTTTCTAGGCTTGAGTTATAGGTTATATATCATCTCCTCGGGAGATCATAATTTTGGCAGCGGCGATGCTTTCCAAAGAACTGGTGAAATGAAATCACTACGTTTTAAAGCAGCGGAGAGGCTTGCTGAGCATATGGGCGTAAGGCATGTGTCTTTCACAGTTTGCGATTTCAGAAATCACTGACTAGAGTGAGTCATGGGCCTACGGGTCATTTGTGCACTCTATGTGAACAGGGAATTAAAATGATTTCCAAATGGCAGTCTCTTACTTGTCTTCACTGGTCATATTCCTAGTTTTGCTCCAGTGATTTTTTTTTCTTATTTACATGTATAGTAAATGCTGTTAACACGTCTGGGCATAAACTATTTGTGATAATTAGCTTGACTAAAGGCTGGTGTTTAGCTTACTAAATCACTGCTGACAGCAATTTAATTTTCCTCGTTACAGAAAATAACAGAAAACCCCAAAACCAAGAGAAATAATTCGGTCTTCAGCTAGGCAGAAGACATTTAAAGAGATGAAAATAAAAGAGAAAAATAAAATTCACATGCCTTCATGTTTTTGGAAACTGTACAACATTCTTCACCAAAGTAGATATTTATGTATAATATTCAAGGTACTCTTTACCATACATTGGAAGTGAATGATGTCCATATCCATCCAGCAAGATTTTCAGTGCATAACTTTAAAAGCACGCACAGATTTCACAATGAGAAGATGAAGCTTATGGACAATTTCTTTGTGATATTTTATGGTATTGTTGTGCTTCTTGGAGCTTGACTCCTCCTGGTCACCATCAACTTTCATTGTTTTGAAAAGAACAGCCTGAACATTCTTCAAAACTTCTTCTTTTGTATTCCTCAGAAGAAAGTACATCATGTGGTTTTGGGAGGACATAATGGTAAGTAAATTAGGTAAGCTTCATTTGTTAACACTAGCTGACATTAACTAACACTGAACAACACTTTACTGAATTTATTAATATTATGTTGATTTCTACATTTACTAATATATATTTTGGTAACACTACAGTATAGTGACCAATTAGACTATTAACTAGTTGCTTATTAGCATGCATATTATTAACATATTGACTGTTTATTAGTAATTATAAAGCACCTTTTCTGTAATTAACAACTACCTTACTAACTATTAATGAGCAGCAGATTAGGAGTTTATTGAGGTAAAAGTCGTAGTTAATTGCTTGTTAATAGCGAGAATTGGACCTTAAAATAAAGTGTGACCATATTTGTATATCTGTTAATCATTAGTTAACACACTGTGCACTAACATGAAGAAACAATCAAGAAATTTATACTATTAACTAATAATAACAAAGGTTAATAATTGCTGTAAAAATATATTGCTTATATTTAGTGTGTGTTAATGAATGCATAAATGTTAACCAATGAAACCTTATTGTAAAGTTACCATAAAGTATAACAAACTTTTCATTTTTGAATGAACTGTCCCTTTAACCTGAGCTTCTAATTTGTCAAAGAGCATATGCTATGTGATGAAACACATAAAATGAAACCAAATAACCTTAAACTTCATTAAAAGACGCAAAGCAAAAGAGAGTGAGATATAAAGAGAGATTTGGGGTGTTACTGGAAACTGGTGGGCTAAGACCTAACTCCGACTGTAATTACAGACTCTCTCAGCAACCGCTAGTCAAGTCTCATTACAGTCACTGCATGATACCGTTACTACCGGTGACCAACGCAGCATATCCCCAACACCTAAAAGACCAACCATGTTCATCTTCCATTTCTTCCATTTCTCTCAGTCTCTCTCCTGTAAAGCTCAAATTCACTTAGCATACCTTTTCATGTTTCCTCCTATCCCTTTATTCCCTCTTTCACTGTCATTTACCCTCTCTCTGTGAGTGCCTCTGTCTCTGAGACTCCAATTTACTCTAATTCAATTCCATATCGAACAGCTCATTCACTATGAAATAAGGTCTTTTTCAGCACCGCAGTTCTATGGACCGCTGACGCTCCAGCTCTTTCTTTCTTCCCTGCAACACTCTCTGCCATCAGCACCCCATTGCCCATGGGCTAACTTATCATCACATTGATTCTGGTCCTGTTGATCTGTTTCTCATGGCTTCTGCATGTTCTTCAGTAAATCTTACTGTGAGAGGGAGGTTATTTGCGTACTGCACACTGAGCAGATGTCGTTATGTCTGCCATATAAATGAATGAGGCCTTGTAAAACTAACGTCATGTTTCTATCGGTCAATTAAAGCCTGAATGATAAATGAATGCATCTTTTCATCATAACTCCCTTAGTACCCCAAGACATGGCTGGTGTATTGTTGCCCTATTCTTTGCTAAATTATATTCATGAATTTGTGAACACCATTAATATACAAATGCAACTTTAAAGACCACATGATATCTCTTGACAAGTGCTGTTTTCTTTCCGGCTGACATGTTTTCTATTGCAGGGGTTCAGTTATCCACGGGGGTCCACAGGGGGATGTTTGGGAGTCTGCAGAAAATCTGTGAGAGAGAGAGAAAAGTTCTTTACAAAACATATTTGTTAGAGCTGTCAAACTTAACTTAAAATATTAATTAAATATGTTAATCACAACCATTCTGAATACAGTCGATATTATTACCATTTTATTCTGCTTTCTAAATTTGTGAGATTAATGGTTATTTTATTATATTGACAGCCATAGTTTCTAACAGTACAAAATGCAACTTAGGAAAGAGATAACTGTAAAACAATAACATAGCTGACTTATAAATAAATATTTTACAGATGTTTTAATAATTTTGATATTTGTATTGTAATAATTTATAATCATTTAAAATGACATAACAAAAGTCTGCGTAGTTCACGGTGAGTCATCAACATTTTTGGTGCATTTTCCTGGAAGTCAAAGAGCATACTTTTTTAAAGGTTTATATCTTTTAATTTTTTTTCTTGACAACAGGACATAGATTCAAACCTGTAAAAGTTAATAACCAAAGACTAAAATTCACAAAACTCTCCTTTATAGGGGGCCTTTAAGACTGAACTAGTACTAATAACACATAAATCCTCACTCTGCAGCTCATTAACCTTCTTTCAACTCAGAAACAAATCTAAACAACAGTTAATATCTTATTTACCTCTTAGTTTGATGCCAAATTGGAGTCAGTCTTAACCAAACAAAAGCCTCAGTGCTGTGATATTACAGAATTTCCAGTAGTAATAGTCTCTCAGAGCTTAATATTAAAGTAAAAATAAACCTCTTACCCCATGCTGTGGATTTCACCGTAACTCATAAATACTAATTTCCCTATCTCATCTGCAAGCCAGACGCAGATGCATTCTTGGGAGAAAGAAAGCTAAAAGATCTAAAAAGAAAAAAGAACATTCCGATCTCATCTGATAACATGCTAATGCTGTAATAATTCAGTTGTGATATCGTCTATGAATAATGTATTCATGATTTATTGGTGTACAATCCAAAGTGATGTTGAGATATGGGGTGTTGTTACCAAGCTCAAAGAAGCAGACTAACTGGCTAACTTTAGACGATCAGCCAGAAATGAGGGCATGTGCACTGTAGAAAGGTTCTATGAAGCCCACCAGGGGTCAAGAAGCCTGCAAGATGTCTCAAAGAACTGGGAGCAGTAGTTCCCAAGGCCCTTTGAGTAAAGGGCGTCATTACCATCTCCCCAGCAGCCCACCCTCAACAACAGCAGCCCAGCGTGGTGTTCTGCGCTCGGGGCACAAATACCATTGGCCATAGGGTGCCCTGTCTGCAGGAGGCACTTTAACACAGCAGGAATCACCAGCAGCGTCTCCAAAGAGTTTATTAAATTCATGGCAGGTTTAATACGCATTATCTCTGACAATATACACATTTGAGAGGGATACTGTGCAAATAACATCAATCAGAGAATTGGGTTCAAATGGAATTTAGGTCATAATTTGTAGAATCATCTTAGTGCCAAATGTCACAGTTGGATCAGCAGCTGGTTCTCATCATATAAATGGAACTGATGTATTTTATAGATCATTTCCTACATGTCAACATGTTCGTGGCTGATCTCTCCACAATGGACAATGGTTGCCACAAATCTTGTGTTAATGCAACGTTGATATTAACTACTTGAGGCTGACACTCCTCAACAGATGTTAGAAATTAAAATATTTTGTGAATGACCAAATATAACAGTTTCATTATTTTTTGTAATGAATAATGAGATGCTTATTGTACTTCGCCAAGATGTAGATTTATTGCAGTAATAACATGTTCCTTTCAGTGCACTTTCAAGTCTTTTGGTCTGGAGGAAGCTGGAGGAAAAATGCACTTTAAAGTATGCATGTCGAATGTGGTGTTATATAGTCTGGCTTATGTGTGTTATCAGTTTATTGGGATGGAAATGTGACGTGGAATAACACGGGAGGCTCAAAGATAAGTGCCGATATCATTGCACAGAGATGTCGAGACGTAAATTACAGAGAATAAAGATGAATCAAGAGGATCTTCTTTTATTTATTATAATACAATCCCCTCAGAACAGCAGCCCGCAATGAAGACAATCCACTTAAGTAAGAATAAATGAGGTTGCTTTTAATTCATAAAGCATGCATTGCATGGCTCAGACAGATATTATTATGGGTCATGCAAGTGTACACCTGAAACTTAGTTCAGAATGTGCGTATGATTCCTAAAAATGGATCCATTATGGATGAGAATCAGATGCTTACTTTAAAACCTTATTGCTTTTCTTTATATAAAACCGAAGGATGCTATAAATTACATTGAAGCTGCACATTATGCTGATGCGAGGCTTAAACAACTCAACCAAGAATGCAGAACAATCACTGAGTCAACTTCAGTGGGTTGACTTGAAGCAGTGCACCATTGCTCATTAAAAACTAAAAAAAGAAAGAGGATTTTTGCAGTTAATAGGCAGGTTCACTTGTCTGAACCCAATGAATCATGTTACTAGAAGTCAAAGGTCTGAAACGTTCAGCCCAAATCTCCACGGCCAAGGACTGTGTGATCCCAGATGGTCCTATGCTTATAAAGCAAATGATAGCACTATTAGCTCTGAGTGGTAGCACATGTCTTCTATTGATTCTTTTCATCAATTGGTCAATTACTAGACTTTTAAGGGTCGCAAGGTTATATAGGTGTTGGCAACAATTATATCTAAAATTACCACAGTTAAACTGAAACAGCTGGTCAATTACTCCCAATTGATTGCACTTTACTTCTGCTGCCTTCACCTCACTTACAAGGACATACTTTATGGAATCTGGTTTTGCATTTGGCACAAACAATCACAATGATATTAAAAAGAAGCTCAGAAATCAATACTTGTAAAATTGACATCCTTCTCACCAGTTAAGGGTGTAAATCGGATGGCTCCTCACGATATGATACGATATCGATTCTCATACCCAGCGATACGATTTGCCACCTCAAAAAATTCTACGATGCGATTACGATTCGATTCGATACAGGAGTATATCGATCGATATTTCGATATTATGATATTATATACCTATTTTAAACAACCATATACATTTTTATTAACTCACATATGCAACCAAAATATATAACATGAACAGGGGTGCACATAAGTGGTCCGCATTTTAGATCGACAAACTGTACTGTATAAGATTTCTATTCAAACTGAAAGCATAATCTAGGCTACCCGCTGCCGTTTTCAAGGTAAAACTGTCTGTGACATTTCATTCACTGACGCAAATCCATCAGCAGCGCTAAACCCGGAAGCCCATAATACTTACTTGCCGGCAACCCGCCAAAATAAAAGCTCGCCAATTTTACGTTTGAAAATGATGAAAATAAAAATAAAAATAATGATAATAATACTAATAATACTAATAATACTAATAAAAATATTAACATTTTATTTTTAAGTTTACTATAAAATAATTGCATTTGTATGTAATACTGTCTTTTTATTTTAAAATAAAATAGTATTATCACACTTGATTATTTAGTTTATTATTTTAGTTAGTTATTATATATATATATATATATATATATATATATATATATATATAAACGAAATAAAGTGCAATAATATTATTATCACTATTATTAATTTTTTTTTTTTTTTTATAGTTATATTTTATGGGTCACACTACATTCCATGGCCCGTGTGAGGACCAAGCCAAATCTCCAGTTTCTCACATGAGAACCAGGCTGAAAAACTTATGTGCACCCCTGAACATGAACATTTATCTGAAATTTTCACATCCTGTACCTCAATTGGGACATTCACAACAAAAACATAGGCCTATACACTTTTTTTTTTTTTTTTTTTTTTTTATAATAAAGAAAATAAACAATTTGAAAAACGATTCTGGCTGCTATGGGCTCAGTGCTAAAAATCTTTTCTACAGATAACCAAATTACAAGCAATTGCAGAAAATAAATACAATAGAACAAAGGCACAAGTTCAATAAACAGTGCTTTTTAGGTTTTTCTGCTCAGCCTAAAATACATTTTGAGGTATGCTACAGAAATGTAATAATCAAATGTAAAATAACTGCATAGTCTTCACAGTATAAATTAAATATAGAATAATCATTTTTGATGTTACAAAGGTTATTTAGTCAGGAGCAGTGAGCACTTGTATTGTTCTTTGACAGCATTTGCTTTCACTTTAAGAACAAAAGCACGGATTTAATTTAGGCTACTGATACACATGCATTTTCTTTCTCAACTGTTTACTTTAAGACATATGCCTAACCGACTGTGTTTACTATATTCGCCAAAACATTTTTTTTTTTTCTCTATTTATTCATCCATACACAAAAAAGCGGAAGAGAGCTCAATTTAGTACTTGCGCTGTGTAGACGCGGCAGTCTGTGTGCTTGAGCTTCAGGTGTGTCGAGTCCTGAAGGAGAATGCACGCCTTTGCGGTAATGCCTAGACTGACATTATATGAAAATGTGGACAGTGTAGAGTTGCCACTCGTCCCTTAAAATACGGAATCGTCCCGTATTTAAAGGTAAAATGATGCGTCCAGTATCTAATCAATATGGGACGCGATTTGTCTCACATTTTACACATTTTAACAAATAAATAAGTATTCTGCACTGTTTATAATAATAGTAATTATAATGAAATCAATCTCATAAGAAATATTATTAGAGAAGCTCATTTGCGCTTGATTGCATTTTGGCATCTTTGTTTCCATAGCGATGGAGCCTCCAGAACGCGCACTGTTAAAGCCCTTTCACACGAGCGCAGCATGCGCTGAACCTGTGCGGTTTACAACATATAGAGCTCACATCCGCCCTTTAAACACAAAACTCTCCAGATGTAGGGCTGAATGGGAAAGTTATCAATGGTCTGTCCTGTATCTAATGATGAACGCACAATTTGCAGAGACGCATTTGGTCAGTCACTGTGGACTGTCTGTCTTAAAGGGACAGTTCACCAAAAATGTTTATTTATTATTTATTTATTTATTTATTTTTATCGTTTACACACCCTCAGGTTGTTCCAAACCAGGTTGTTCATTTCTTTCTTCTGTTGAACATAAAAGAAGATACTTTGAAGAATGTGGGTAACCTAACAATTTCTAGTACCCAATGACTTTATCTACTATGTCTACTATGTTTTTATCTACTATGGAAGTTACTGAGGACCAGCAGCTGTTTAGTTACCCGCATTCTTCAAAGTAATCATACCGATGAAGTGACAGACACATCGTATAGGCCTATTGTTTTATTATAATTTGGATAGTGTGTTAATATAATATTCCATACATTATCAGAGCTTGGTAGAGAAAATTCTGTTGCAAGTTTACATACTTGAGCATGTTTTCTCATGGTTTATTGGTGAGCTATGAGTTTCTCACTCATTATTTGTGTCTTTGGTTTTTTTCTTTTCTTCTATTTATACTACAGATATCGATATTTTTCATGTGGCATCGATGCATCGTATCGTCAGACATCGTATCGATGTATCGATCCATATCGATGAATCGTTACACCCCTACTCACCACATTTCCTTGACGGTTAAAAGTAGAGTATGAAAATGTGGACAGGACTGTCTTTGACATTGACTTTTCAATGCTTCAGGGTTTGTGAGTGAGCATCTGTAAGACACATGTGATTTATTTACATCAAGGCCGATTTCCTGTAATGGAAGGTAATTCAGCGATCCGGTCAGCCCAAGGCCAATTATTTTTGAACCTGAATCCATGTGCTTCTGCGAAATTGCTTCTGGGGACGACAGTCTAAAGGTCCAAGCAGAAAATGTGTGTCCTCTGTATGACAAAACCAAGCGATTCAATTGCATACTCTAAGATTACGTCCACATGCTTGCCTTTTCTTAATTAAAAATACCGTTTATGATCATAAATTTGTGAAATCAATAAGAAAAGTAGCGCAGAGGAATATTAAAAGATTATATATAGTCACGTCGCCTTGCTTTGTCCACTTTACAGCGGAAATTTTCCCTGACTGCAAGGTTGAGCAGGGAATGACATGTTTCCAAATTGTTCCTATACTGCTGCCCCCCCCCACCCCACCTGAGGGATCTCTTCACTGTCAAAAAGGGGGTGAAACCGGGAACGATGACGCCAAAGAACAAGGACACAGGGGCTTGGAACGCGTTGAGTCCTTGTTTGGATACAATGCGAGGGAAATTGAATCATTCACAAGGAACTGGGCCCGATTCAGGGATTAGGGGACTTTTGTCTCATTGGTCAATGGCTGGCTGACTTAAAGGCGGGGAATGTGGAAAGTCCTGGTGGGTGGTGGAACTCAGGAATCATGGGGGGCCGCAGCAGATTAGCTCATCTGAGGTCTGCAGAAACATATCTGGAATGTGTACATGATGGTTTTGCTCAAAATGGTAAGAATATACAAGTGCAGGCGCAGAGTTTTTCCTTAATCCTCCTCTAAAGCGCACAGGCTCTTGGTTGTTTGCGCCCTCCATCTGTTGCCTGTTTTGGCAGTCGGAGCCGGGCTCAGCATTTTGAACACGTTCACCCAGATGGCATAGACAGACCCATAGTAACCTTGAGTGCTGGATTTGAAGAGAATTGAAATATAATCCAGATAAGAATATGTTTCCAGATTATTTAAATCAAAAAGAACAATTTCCCAGTGCCTGGATTAGAGCGGAAAACAGGAAAAATAGCAGCAACTGAAAACATCTACGGGTTATAGCAAATGAAATAAAGCTAAAATATGATGTACTGACATGAACATGTGCCGAATGTAAGGGAAAAGATGCAAGATTCTTTGATTAATCTTATAAATGACAAAGGAACGATATCAGTTTATTAACTATCCATAGGGGCTTGTCAGTCAAGTTATTTTTCTACGGTTTAAACGCCTAACTTTCATAGTTTCTTTGTTACAAATACAAATATATAGGCCCCATATCAATCTTTAACCTTAATGGGCTTGTGCTGTTGTTATTGTGCAGACGGTCAATAAATCATACAGGCTAATCTAATGACCAGCACATACCTCTGTGAATTTCCATCCAATTTTGCAGCTTAAAATATGGTTGGCTTAGCGACTCAGAGGAGGCAGGAAGGGGAAGGATCCCTCCCGTGTTATCTTCTCCGAGTTTGAGCAACAATTTGTCATGTTCTCAGAATCGTACATGAGCAGAACATGTTCACTGAAAAAGCAATATGTGAACAAACACAAATCAACAAACATAAACAGAGCACAGGAAAACAAAACAATACAACTGATGACACCATGTGATAAACTGTCAGTCACACTCCTTTTATGGGCTTGGTACATTTCGATACAAACTACATTTGTAAAATGCAAAATAACACTGATTGGACAGATACAATAGGTAAAAAAGCATATAATGTGTTTCAATAACTTCTTGCCCACCTGTAGACATATTATTATGTAAATACTTTCTAAATATACTACACATATAATAACTCAAGAAAAAAAAAAAAAGATTGCAGTCACTGTTCAGCACTTTTAACAGTTTCTCTAAGACACTGAAACTAACAGCAGCGTATTTTTAAAGTTTTAGCATCGGAATAAAGCACTATTTCAGTTTATTATTGCTTTTTTGTTACTAGAAATGAAAATTTTAAGAAATGTAATAATTATGGTTCCTTAACTATTCCATTAAGAATTCTTTTAATACTTTTGAGGAGAAATAAAATAAAAATAAAAAGATAAAAATAAAGAAATTTAGGTGGCAGAAATGCAATCCAATTATTTGCCTTATGTTAAATAATACTAAATAAATCATAATGTGTATCTTAAACTACACATGAACAACTGCCTTATGAACACCCAGTCAGTCAATTAAATTTTATGTGTGATTCACCAAAAATAATCTACTCATGAGACTCATTTGTTTAGGAATCAAACTACACTGGCCCACTATGGTTCTGATTAACAACAACGTACTATCTCATACAGTCATTTCAGGAATTGGACTAGAATGGTTGTGATTAGGGATGTTGTGATTACCCAATTTCATAATTAACCATGCTTAAAATTATTAAAGTTATTAAACTGTAAGAAGCTATGGTTAAAAAAACCCAACATGTTATGTATTTTTAACAATGTGCTGAGCATGAATCTTTCAGAGTGGGTCACGTGTGTGCCCTGACCTCTGCCTGGATGCTCTGTGAGGCTGTTACTAGGTAACTGAGTTCATGAGGTGCTTGTCTAGGTAAGGCTGGGCACGTGCAGAGCATGAACTTTCAGCGCACGTGAAACTCAAACTTAAAACATGGTGGAACAGTGGAACAACACAATCTCCTGGATTTATCTGCTGAAAAAGTGAACTAATTAAGCTATTTTGAAGCTATTTGCTACTTGCTGTGCCCTGTGTTTCAAGGTGAAGTGCTGCATGTACAGTTCATGATCTGCCTGTGTTTTTAATGTCTCATAGCGGCTTGGTTCACATTAAACTGCATCACTACTTGTGCTTTGAGTTTGGGAACACAATGTGCATCTGTCGCTCTTTATATTCATGTTTGCATAATTTCCAACTGTGGCTTGATGATAGATTTGTAACAAGAAGCTTTGACCTGTTGTCATAGCAACTTTTAGCTTTCCAAACAACTTTTTAAATAAACAATAATTGTACAGTTTAAAAAATCACATTGTGGAACCCATATTTGTGATGTATGTTTTTGATTGACAAAAAAGAACCAGTTCATAAAGCCATGTGTTTGTAAATCAGGCATGATTATGCTGTATATTTTTGACTCACTAAAAATAATCATAAGAATCATTTGTTCAGGAATCAAACTACACTGTATTTCTCTGATTTACTAAACAGGACAAGTTTATATAGTCGTTCATTCAGGAATGAGTCTGGTTGTGCTGTTTTAAGTCACTAAAAATAATCAACTCATAAGAGTTACTTCTTCAGGAATCAAACTACACTGTATGTTTCTGATTTACTAATCAGAACAGACTTATATAGTCATTCTTTCAGGAATCAGACTACCATGGTTGTGCTCATGTATGGAGTGAAAACAGTATCACATCCTTCCACAAATGCACGCAAGAGATCCACGCTCGCGCACACAATCCACAAATGCATGTGAGAGATCCACACGCGCACACGCAATCCAAGCAAAGGCAAGTGCATTATTGTTTCTTTGCTCACAGAATGATCCTCAAATATTGTTGTAACCGTTATGTCATGCACAACAAATCGCGAGTTCTTTGAATTAGTGGTCTGCCTTAAGAATGTCTATAAATACATGCTTTTGTATTTGCAGATTCTTTTGAGACTGTCATTCCGTGGCCTTAACTCACAAATGCGCACAGGCCTATCTGTACACTTTACCTCTGTACACTGGGCACGTGCAGAGCATGAACTTTCAGCGCACGTGAAACTCAAACTTAAAACATGGTGGAACAACACAATCTCCCGGATTTATCTGCTCAAAAAGTGAACTAATTCAGCTATTTTTAAGCTATTTGCTACTTGTTGTGTCCTGTGTTTCAAGGTGAAGTGCTGCATGTACAGTTCATGATCTGCCTGTGTTCTTAATGTCTCATAGTGGCTTGGTTCACATTAAACTGCATCACTACTTGTGCTTTGAGTTTGGGAACACAAGCCTATCTGTACACTTTACCTATGGAATGAATGAAGTAGGCAGTCAGACAAGAAGAATGTCGATCTGAACTGTACTGTATTGTGGTACATACCAAGTTCATATACAATTCTTTGGTATTTGAACTTTTCTAGTGTTTTTCATCTACTGCAAGATTACTTTAAAGTAGTAAAATGAAAATGATCTGTTCCCAAAAGTTCATTGCTGAATTTATGATTGCTGAAATATTATTATCAGTAATTTAATTTATGTTGTATACTGTAATAGACATGATTGAACTGCAAAAATAATTCCTGAATCCTAAGAGTTTTTTGTTAAGTGTTATTGATCTCATGAGTGTTCATTGGGCAGGAAAGTCATCTGTGTATTTGAATTGTAAGCATTTAAGAATACCTGTAATAACTAGATTGAAAAGTTTGAAAGACAAAGTTATGCTGGCTTGTCTTAAAGTCTTGTTTAAGAAACATAAATAGTTTGGTCAGTTAGATGTTCTAGATGTTTGATAAAGTGTTGCTAGTTGGTTACTAGGATATTCTGGGTGGTTGCTAGGCTCTTGCAATGCAGTTGCTGAGGTATTGCTAGACTATTGATAGTGTGTTCTGGGTGATTACAGACATTCCCACCTCTGGTAATAACAGAAAATTAGAAAATCAAACATTGGATTTTTGAAATCCAATGTTTCAAAAGTGGAAATTCAAAAGTGTTACTCTTAAACTTGCACTAAAACATGATTTTATACCATCTAAGTAGCCTATGTAATATTAATAGAACCGCATGTCTTCTTTAATGATACAAGCTCAGAAACATTTATAACCTGTTGAAGTTTTTTATATTGTGTATTGACTTGGTGCCATGATGGATATTGAAATGTTATTTATTTTTCATTTTAAACAGTATTACTTAATAGTAATGCAATATTTGTGAACACAACTGTGCATGTCAGACAATAAATTCCCAAAAACGATGTATGGGGGCTTGCTTTAGTGGTGCCACCCCTCATAGACCCCATGCCACCCCTTTGCCACCATAAAAATTATTTTCTAGATCCGCCCCTGTGTACGGGGATACTAGACGGTGCTAAATACCCTCAAACGAAAGCACAAGCAATTAAAGATCTGGGAAACTATCCAATGTGTTTTTGTGGCATTGAGCAATGTAGCCAATCACAGACATATCTGGTGATTTCTTCAAGGCAATGGCCAATCAGAAACGTTGTAGTTTTTAGAATTCACTCACCGCTAAAAGCGCCAGAATTTTGCACGCTCGTGAATTATCACATGACTAACTAAAGACGCGATGTAAATAAGATATTCATTAGTTTAGAGAGCTTGATTATAACAGAACTTTGTGAGATCGCAATGAACTTTGATGAGTGATGCTTTCAGTGATAATAAATGGAGCGTGCTTTGTGTTTTCCAGGCTATAATCCATTCAGAATTTGAATAAAACTTTCATTTTACGGACACATACATGCCCCATTTACACTAGTGCGTTTTCATTTTAAAACGGCGTTTTAGAATGAAAATGATCCCTGTTTACACTGGCGTTTCACTAGCCTGGTAATACCAAACTCTGCTACTTCGCTTTGCTTCGTAGACAGAGTCTTGAAGGGCATAATTGACAAGCGTTTTCTTTCTCGTGGGCGGGCGCTTGTCTGAAGTTTAAAATCATTGGTGTACCCGTAAGTCAATCACATAACGGTTGGTTATGACGTATGTTACGTGCCGCCTCAAACTTCCGCTGTAAACACAGGTATGCGGCGAAAACAAAACCATCGAGCGAAATACCGGAGTGAAGATGGCTGTGAACGACTTTTGCAGGTTATGTGAAGTAATAACATCACACACACACAATCACAATTATTGCCTTTGGCCTCCCCAGTTTCTCACTGACGATCGGTCAACATCACCTCCATTCAAAATGTGAACCAAACACTGTTCTTGTTCGGGCTTAAGTTGGCAAATGCCGGGAATATTCTCCACAACAGAGCGAATAGCATCCCGTGCCTCCATGTCCGCTGTCGTGTTAGATTTCCCTAAACTAAACCTAAACTACAATCTTAAATTCGGCGCTTAGCATCTACGTCACGGCTCTCAGCCCGCCCTCTGTTCGTTGATTGGCCCGGCTGCTGCGGAGCCGGAGATAAACTGAGAGATGGGCTGCGTCCGAAATCGCATACTACTTGTGTAGGTACTACATTTGAATTCGAACGTACTACTCGACCGTTAAAAAAGTACGTTCTATATAGTACGAATGAGGGTAGTATGAATGGAATTCGGACGTACTACATCCGCCATGTTGATGTTGTCACGTGTCATGCGTCTTCACAATAGCGCGAAAATTTAAAGAGCCCACTTCACTGTGCAAACATCGTTAATGATTTAAATTCTTAACGCTTAACGAACCGCCTATTTAAAGAAAGCAGCGTTAACAAGCTGATGTACTACAATGAGGTTAACATAACTCCATCTGATGATTAATGATTAGAGATCTTTTTACACACAATTCACACAATAGTTTAATCTGTTTGTTAAACCCTCAACAAGTCAGCCGTTTACTTGGATGATGTTAAACAAGTACAAGTTAACCACAATGAACAACAATGTTTTTCCTTGAGGTTTTTCCCGTTACACTTGAAGACAGCTGCGTCGTCATTTTTCGAATATGATGCCGCCTCTCCCGCGGCCTCATGGGATAGTAAAGTGTTCATCGTATGCCTACTACAGAATTCGGAAGGAAGTAGTAGGTCATCCGGGTACTTCTCACCTACTATTTTTCGAATACTATGAATTCGGACATACTACTCGCCTCGCATACTGTTTTTCGCATACTATATAGTAGGGAAGTATGCGATTTCGGACGCACCCATGGTCTGCTATATCAGACTGAGTACAGAAGCGAAATGAAATTGAGCGGAAGTACAAAGTCTGACGTAGTCAGGCTAGCGTTTCGCTGCGTTTCAGATACGATCTCCGTTTCCACTACACAACCTAAAACACATGTCACATGACCATTCATGCAGGTACAAACTACCCATACATATCTATGGGTACAAGAATGAGCATGATGTTATTGTTTAAACGGTCGTCAAGGATATGCAGTGCGAATTTGGGCTGCCACGCCATCGTTTTCAAAAGTTTCCGTTTTGCTCCGTTTACACTGAAACACAACCCCGGAGTTTTCAAACTAAAACGGGGTCTGCAGCGTTTTCAAAAGTGTCCGTTTTCGACCTCGAATGTCGAAATGTAGAGCAGCGTAAACGATAGGCGTAACCGTAGCAAAAGTTATGCGTTTTAAAACGAAAATGCACTAGTGTAAACGGGGCCTATAAGAACCTATAAGAACTGAGATCAGGACATATCAATCAGTAATTTCATTTCCAGTAACGGACGGTAGAAAGTTCAGAAATGAATGGTATGCGATTTATGACAGAATAGTCCCACAACTGTTCGTGTCTCACCACGATTTAAAACGGACACAAAAGACACGGAAAACTTAAATGAACATCAGAAAAGCAGCGCACACATTTCTGGTTAAAGATGAAAGGCCATAAACTGACACTTAAAATGGGGAGCATCACCATTGAAATCAGAAGCAAGAAAAGTTCCACAGTTTAGTAAACACAGGCAACCTTTTTAAGTTATTTTTCACTGCGCTGTACTGACGCAATGCATTGCAATATGGTAGCGCATTGTTTTGAGGCATACATCCGAAAAAAAAAAAAAAATCTTTTTTTCTTGCCCCCCCTGACTCCAGAGTCAAATGTTGCCCATGGTTGTGCTGTATGTTTTTGACTGGCTAAAAAGAATCCACTCATAAGAATAATTTGTTCAGGAATCAAACTACACTGGTATGGCATATGTTTCTGATTTACTAAACAGAACAAGCTTATATAGTTATTCATTTGAGAATCAGACTACCATGGTTGTGCTGTATGTTTTTGGTTAACTAAAAAGAATCAACTCATAAGAATCATTTGTTCAGGAAACAAACTACACTGTATGTGTCTGATTTACTAAACAGAACAAGCTTATATAGTCATTCTTTAAGGAATCAGACTACCATGTTTTGCTGTTTAAAATCACTAAAAAGAATCAACTCATAAGAGTCATTTGTTCAGGAATTGTACTATACTGGTCACGTACATTTTGTGCTGTAAATTCTTTTGTCACCTAACAATAGTTTAGTCTGTAAACACCCTGAAAATACAAGTTAGTGCTCCCTTGAAATTTCCCCAAGGTTCACAGAGGACCACACAGAATCTGAACTTCCACCAACAACAATACCCCAACATTTTTCTTTCATCAACCAAAAAGTGCGAGGAAAACGAAGACAGGGAGGCTCATAGTGCACACTTCCTTTGTAAACCGAACACACGATCCACACACACAGTCAGCGACTGCTGGGAATTGAGTTTGACAGAGTACGCTGAGTGAGTAACTTCGGCTTTGTCGTGCAGGTGGACAGATTTAGGAGGACTGGCAGAGGGAGAGAACTTGCTCCACAAATGTTTAACGAGCTGAAGAAACATTCCCTCTCCACCCCCACAACAGAGGCTCCAGCTCCGTCAGATGAACTCCACCAGTCGAGCTCCCCCAGAGCCTGTAAATCACTCCCTATCCCGCATTGATAAGAGCCGGGGGAACCGTTTATGTGCTTCGAAACTGGCCTAAAACTCAGATGAACTGTAACAGCTAAGCTCACCATGACCCTTCCAACTTCCTTCTCTCCTCAACACACGTATCACTCCCAGTCTAAACAGGAGATTCGAGAAATAAATGCCTTGTCAGAGAGCCATAAGCCCAGTGTGGGAGCGTTTACCTCCACGATTCACATCACCTTCTTCGTGGTTCTCATGATGATCATCAGACTCATTTGTATTTGGAGCGGGACAAACTGTTGCTAGGGTGACGCTGATTAACCACGATCCAAAGCTCTTGTATCCCATAGGTTGAACACATTGCGTGAGCTATCTCTGGCACAGCAGGTCAGGGCTGTGGCCTCTGTTCTGAGCATCTGCTGAAGGATCACACGCTCTTTGATGTGCTGTTGATCTGCTCAGGCATTGGTGCAACACCATCTGCTTTTAGCTGGTGCGATACATTTTTCAGTGATATGAGATTGACTCTCTCCCTTGCGCATGCCATCTCATTTTCTCTCGAAACTACGAAGCATGTGTGTTGAGCTTTTTTTAGTGCATTATGGTGGTTGGTGTTTCTGAAGAGACTTCTCAAACTGAATGTGATCAGCCAGGTTACTCACGGTCAGGAGGGATGGATCAGGCAATGACTCACTAACCCAGACAGGATTTTTTTCTTGCCGTTTGGGTGGTGGTGGGGTGGGGGGTCTGTGGTGCATTTAAGGTGCAACAGCTTGTGCAATTAATCATGACCCCATTAACACAATGGAACTTAAGTTAAATGTGGGGGGAGACTCAGAACAAAAGAGAACTTTCCCACACTGATGCTAGCAGATGTTAATATATTGTTCAGGTGTGGTTTTTCTTGTAGGGAAGAACTTTCATTAAACATTGTAGATTGAGGACTGTTTTTTTTTATACGTACTGCACGTGCAAGAGGCTACGCCCATGTTAATCTGGACAAATGCATCTTTTTTTCCTCTGTGTTTTGGCATTATGTCTATTTTTTATTTAAACAGACATTTTTGAAAAAACATTCTTTCAAAAAAATAAAATAAATAAATCTCACTTCAAAATGTAAATAACTGACAATTAATTAAATGTTTTTCATTCTTTTTTTTACTTCCCATTTATCCTCTCCTTCTTTCCTCTTTTTTCTCCTACTTCCCGTTTCCTTCCACCTCCCATCTGCTTCTTTCATTGTTCCTTCATTTATTCCCTCTTCTTTTTTCCTTCCTTGCTCTTCCTCCATCCTTCCTTCTTTCTTTCTTTCCATTGTTACCTCATTTTCTTCCCATCCCTATTTTTTTCTTTCTATTCTTACCTCCTTTCCTCCCACCCCACATTGTTCTTTACTTCTTTCTTTCATTTTTATTTCCTCCTCCCTCATTTATTTATTTTCTTTCCTTCTTTCTTTCTTGACTTTTGGAACTGTTTCATCATAGTTGTTTCTTCTGACCTGACAGTAACTTCTAAATCATGACCTACAAGACCTTCAAGGTTTCATGATTTGGAAAATAATGTGTTGTTTTCAGCCACATTCTGTTTCTTTTCCAATCCATTAATATTCTTCATTTGTGCTGAAACACAATTCCTTGACTAAATGGACATAAGAGATTCATTAAACCAACTCAACAGATGGGCAATGGTCAAACGCTCTTGGCAAACTCCCATCAGCAGCCCACTGTATTATTATTATTACCACACAATGACTGACATATCTATTTCTCTTAGTAATAGCACTGGAATGTTTATTACTGGCTCTCCAACTAACAACAGACACCAAAACAAGTGAATAATAATGAAATGAAACAGGTCACTGCTGCGTCGACATTCAAAGCCAACAGCTAAATGAGTCTGACCTTGAAGCTGCCGAGGCAGAGAACTCCTGGCCTACAATTACTGGGGAATTGGGAGATGTTAAACCCATCAAAACACCCCCACCTCCCAGATCTGCCCAACATCCAGATTTTGACCTTGAAGGTGGTATAACGCCGGGCATGCCGACACTCTCCCCAGCAGAATTTAGCTATTTCAGACACTTGTGTGAAACTAAGCGTTCTGGCAGGGCGTGACTTTCTAGCAAGTGCTCGTGGAACAGAAAATAAGTTTAAACATCTGAAATCACAAGGCTCCATATCGTCAACGCCCATCTGCTAACATCAAACCATTATGGTTTGCATGATTAATAAACTAAAGTAATGATTTTCGGATACTAAATGCTATTGTGGTGTGACAATGTGAATGGGTCTGTGGTCCATAACAACGCAACAGATAATAAAGCTGTGTAAATGACTTTTTTATTTATTTTTTAATTTTTCTGAAAATGAAAAAAAAAAAAAAAAAGTTGTGAAAATTTTGTCATCATTTACACAAAAGAAGATATTTTGAAGAATGCTAGTAATCAAACAGTTGATGGACCCCATTGACTTCCATAGTATTTCTTTCCCTACTATAGAATTCAATGGGAACCAACAACTGTTTGGTTCTTCAAAATTCTTCAAAATATCTTCTTTTGTGTTCAACATAAGAAAGAAACATATACAGGTTTGGAAGGACATGACAACATTTTGGGTGAGTAGTCTGGATTAAATCTATTCCTTTAAGTTAATAAGGAGAACAGTAAATGGGCAAAAACAATATATATATATATATATATATATATGTATAATAAAAATAAACACTGTTATCTAAAAACATTATTATTATTATTGTTATTTTATTTTATCTTTTTAATAAATATATTTATTAAAAAAATAGTTCACTTTTAGGTCACTTAGGGCACCCTGTCCTCCCACTTTCTTCTACTGATGGCCAAAACTGTTCTATCACATGGTACGTATTTCATAATTAAAAGGAAAACAAACAAACAGAAACTATTTAAAACAACTAACAACCCTCTTTTATTCACAATTATTTGAAGAAACCATAAACAACAACAAACAAAGACACATTTTTGTAATAAGATCAACAAGAACAAAAAGAACAACAACAATAATAATAATAATAATAAATATTCTCTCTTACTCTACATTCCTGCATTTTACTTATGCATTGGATTGCATATTAATTTAGCTTATACTCAAAACTTGGCATTGTCTACTGGCTCTTATAATAAATTGCTTGCAATGTTCCTTATTTGTAAGTTGCTTTGGATAAACGTGTCTGTTACATGAATAAATCTAAAATTGGAATTTCCCTTCAATTACGCAACACAGAAAATGTTTAAATAATTATTACAAACAAATCTTTAAAATAGTCCTGTCAAAATGTCCACCTGGAGAGTAAGTGAAGGAGTTAGTTCCTGATCAATTGATGAGTCACATTTCCCAGTCTCATTCATTTTTCTCAGAAAGACTGTGATAAGGGGGAGAAGTTTATGCTCTCCTCACTTCCTCATCTTCCTGATAAGACGTGAAGGCTTTGGGGAACAATGAAAGCACAGGAGAGGTTTCTTCAGAACCCAAAGATAACCACTAACTTCACCGCCTCTTCAACAAGGGCATCTCAACATCAATACTTTTCTCTTATCCACAACACCCAGCAGTCTTCCCAGGGCTTCTCCTGCTGAGAGGAGAAACTTTCACCATGGATCTTCTAGAAAAAAATATGCTACCTTGGCAATACAGGACAGGATACCTCTACACATCACACTTTGCTCCATAGTATGGGAGCGGACATCTAACGGACTGTAGGGTGTCATAACATAGTGTGGAACGAGAAATAAGATGCTCATAAAAAATGCCTTTTCTTTTCTCTAGCTGATATTTTATACACTTTCTTTCTTTCTTGTTCTCCAGTTTAAAAGACTGGTTTTCATATCCTATGCAAATAATTATATCAAGATGACAAAGCATCTGTGCAAAGCATCTGTGCAGGCTTATAGCCTAAAGGTAAGACAGAATAATATAGATATACTTCAATTATTCCTCTTATAAAACTTAATAATAATTAATCAAATTATTAATTTTTAATTGTTCTTATGATACTAAAAACAATACTCTGTATTATGCTTAAATTAATTTCATATCAATATCAGTGTCAGTATCAATCTTAAACAGTGTATCGACATATTCTGTTCGAATTCATAATTTGCTAAAATAAATCACAGCTTTTCAAGTGGCCTTCATTATGAATTTCTTTTCTTCCATTAATGTTCTTCAGAGGCATTAAACAAACAAACTAAAAATTCAACACTGAATTTTAAGCCTTGAAATAAACTAACCAGCTCTGAGATGAATAACAACATTTGGCATGAAGCAAAATAAATATTCAAGAACTGAGAAAGAGACAAAAGTACTAGACTGTGTACTTACTGTCTATGGTGAATGAATGAATTGCTAATTATATGAAGAATTTTTCTGCTTCTTTTGCTTTTTAAAATGCATTTGTGTGTGTGTGTGTACTGGTATTTCCTAAATTATGGGGACCAAATGTCTCCACAAGGATAGTAATACCAGCAAATTTTGACCTTGTAGGTATTGTTTGCCCTCCATGAGGAAAACAGCTAAAAAAAAAAAGTTTTTAGAAAATGTAAAAATAGCAGAATTTCATGAGTTTTGTGTGAAGGGAGTTTAGGGGTAGGGTAAAAACCACTAAGCCTATGAAATGTCCCCATAATGATAATGCCCCCATAGTGTGTATGTGTATGTGTATGTGTGTGTGTGTGTGCTTGTTTATGACATGGGTATGACATAGGTATGTGAAGGCAATAAGGACACTTTCGGTTCAGAAGGCTTTTAAATCATTCAGAATGAGTTTTTATTTTTATTTTTTTTTTTAAACATTTTTCATACAAAGTTTTCTGTGAGGGGTAGTTTAGGGTGATATACAGTTTGTGAAGTGAAGTGTGGCCAAGTGTGGTGACTCATACTCGGAATTTGTGCTCTGCATTTAACCCATCCAAGTGCACACACACAGTAGTGAACACACACACCGTGAACACTAGGGGTGTAAATCGGATGGTTCGTCACTATACAATACGATATCGATTCTCATACCCAGCGATACGATATTTGCAGATACCAAAAAATTCTACGATACGAATACGATTTGATTCGATCCAGTAGTATATCGATCGATATTTCGATATTATGATATTATATACCTATTTTAAACACCCATCTACATTTTTATTAACTCACAAATGCAACCAAAATATATAACATGAATATTTATCTGAAATTTTCACATCCTGTACCTCCATTGGGACATTCACAACAACAAAAATAGGCCGATACACGTTTTTTTTTTTTTTATAATAAAGAATATAAACAATTGGAAAAACAATTCTGGCTGCTATGGGCTCAGTGCTAAAAATCCTTTCTACAGATATCCAAATTACAAGCAATTGCATAAAATAAATATAACAGAACAAAGACACAAGTTCAGTAAACAGTGCTTTTCAGGCTTTTCTGCTCAGTCTAAAAGAATTTTTCAGGTATGCTACAGAAATGTAATAATCAAATGTAAAATAACTGCCTAGTCTTCACAGTATAAATTAAATATAGAATTGTATTTTTTTGTATTTTTCTTTGACAGCATTTGCTTTCACTTTAAGAATGAAAGCACAGATTTAATATAGGCTACTGATGATACACATGCATTTTCTTTCTCAATAGTCTTTTATGCTCGCCTTGTGCCTTCGGGGCAGTCCTTATATCGAGTCCTGATACATGAGTTTGAATGAGAATGCAAGCGTTGGCGGTAATGCATAGACGGACATTATGTGAAAATGTGGACAGTGCCAAACACTGTAAAAAATTTCAGACCTCCCCAACTCAAAATTTTCTAGTGACTGATTACATCTAAATTTTTCCATTGGCCCAATTGAATTTCTGCGAATTGAATTTTTTTCAATTGTGGCAAGAGTCTGTTAACATTGGCTCAATGGGAAATAATATGTTGAGCCAATTGGAAAAACATTAAATCTAACAAAGCATGTTATTGGCCCAATTAAATATTTTAAATAGTAGTAGCATACATTTTTTGTTTTACCTAATCTAAAAATGTATATTGGCAAATTTATATAGCTAAAGCAACCTTACTGAATTGTTTATTCCCCGTTGTCCCAAAAGAAAATGATTAAAAAACAAAAACATTAAATGATGATACACTGAACACGGACACATTTTAATACATTTTTAATAAAATCTACAACAATATTGTAAAAATACCTTACAATGATAAGCACATTGAAAATTTCTACACAGTAAACCTTACAAAATCATGCATTTTAATTCTCATAAGATACACAAAGCTGATGAATTGCACTTTAAACATTAATACATTCACAAACATGCAAAAATATCAAAAACACCATAAAATGTAATAATTTATTTGAGGTTACTTCAACCAGTGTTTAGTGTAATGTCACCTGAATATTACCATTCTCACAAATGGTACTCTGAGCTCATGAAACTTACACTTCAAATGTTTGCCAAAAAATTAAATAAAATAAATAAATAATCTCATAAGAGGTACTTTGAACTTTTTAGGGTTAGTTCACCTAAAAAATGAAAATTCTGTCATTAATTACCCTCATGTCATTCCACATCTCTAAGACCTTTGTTCATCTTCAGAACACAAATTAAAGGGGTGGTTTACTGCGATTTCACTTTTTTCATTTTAAATAGTGTGTAATGTTGCTGTTGGTGCATGAACAGGATCTGCAAAGTTGCTGCGCTGAAAGTCCAACGTAAGCGGAGATATCATCTTTTAAAAATCAGGAAGTTTAATGCCTACAAAAACGACTCATATGGGACTACAACGAGATACTTCCCGGGTTACATACGTAAAAAACCCATACATTTGCATCAACCCCTCCCTCCGGAACATGCAAAAGAGGGGGCAAGGCCATGTTCTGCAGCTTTGTCGAAGAGGAAGCGTTATAGTGGAGAGTTGTAGCCATGTCGTCGAAACGGTGTTATTTTCACCCAGCTGTCAGATCTTCTGTGTTCGGGCTTCCTACGGATACTGTAGTTCGTCAACAATGGTTAAAATTTATGTTTGATTATGTTCCTGACAATTACAATCCTAATTTAGCTCTCTGTGCTGCGCATTTTACGGAAGACAGCTTCCAGAATCTACACGAGTTCAATGCCGGATACACACAGAAACTATTACTAAAACATGGAGCAGTTCCAACTTTAAAACCAGAGGCAGCAGTTGTTGGGCCACAACCTGTAAGTAAGATTTCATAATTTTAAATGTATTTGCATGTATAATTTCAAACGTAATGTTTTAGTTTTATCAAGGACGTAAACAAATGCCAACGCTGGCTTTAGTAGCCAGTTAGTTAAATGCTATTTTGTGTGTCTATGACAAACGCGTACAAACATTTTGGACCCGAATTTGTAATTATGTACTAATTTTTTAAATGTATTTTCCATGTATACTTTATGACGTAATTTTTCGATTTGATCAAGAACGTAAACACAAGCCAATGCTGTTTGGTTATAGTAGCCAGTTAGTTCGATGCTATTTTGTGTGTATAAGACAAACGTGTACGAACTTCAAAAAATTATATGTAATCATAACAGCAAACTTCCATTCAGAAACATTTTGTAAGAGCCGTGCTTGCGGAAGTTCTGCTTGACTCTCTTCATTACCGCTTTATGGGTCTGATTCTGGCTCAAACTGATACGGCAATATTGACACCATTATTTACATTTGACCGGAGCACATGCAACTGTCGCCCGTGAAGGTAATGGGCGTGAAGTTTCCGGACAATGTGCAGTACGCAGTTTAGCCAATCACAACACACCGGCCCAACTAACCAATCTGAGCCCATTGTCTGTTTCTGAGGGAGTGGTTTCATAGAATCAGGAAGTCAACCGGTCGTTCAAATGACAGACGAGAAAGTGGCTTACAATAAAGGTGAAATATATGAAAAATAAGGCGTTTTTTAACAAACGAAACATGAAGACAATTTATATTGCACCCCATAAACACAATCAAGCAAAGAAAAAAAGCAGTAAACCAACCCTTTAAGATATTTTTGATAAATCCGAGAGCTCTCTGACCCTCCATAGGAAGCTATGCAACTTACACATTCAAGGTCCAGAGTAGGAAAGACATCATTAGAGTAATCAACGTGACTCCAGTGCTTTAAACCTCAATTTTAGGAAGCAACACGAGTGCTTTGTTTGCAAAAAAATAAATAAATAAATAAATAACCACCTTAAGCACCACCACACTTTGGATATTATTTTGTAAATAAAGTAGTAAATTGTTTTTTGTTTTTTTCTGCATACAAAACTCTTGTGTTGCTTCATAAAATTGAGGTTAAACCACTAGACTCACACTGAATACTTTAATGATGTCTTTCCTACTGTTCTGGAACTTGAATGTGTAAGTTGCATAGCTTCCTATGGAGGGTCAGAGAGCTCTCGGATTTATCAAAAATATCTTAATATGTGTTCTGAAGATGATTGAAGGTTTACGGGTTTGGGTACGACATGAGGGTGAGTAATTAATGACAATTTCCATTTTTGGGTGAACTAACCTTTTACTGTAAATTCTTGTTGTACTCCATGTTGAGTGCACACAATAATCTAAAGAGTACAATAAATACATTTACAAAGCCTCCTAAGTTGTGAAGCACCACCTCCTCTTCCAGGACAACGGAGACATTTAGCACACTTGACAGGGCTCTTGAAGTGCAACTGCTGCTGCTTACTATTCCAATTTTCATTGCAGTTGTGTGGTTCTCCAATGGCTCTGTAAAAAAAATAGCAATGTCAATATAAGTCTACATATAAAAAAAAAAAAATAGCAATGTCAATATAAGTCTACATATAACTTCAATAATTTATGCAGCCTGCATTACACAGAGCCACGTCACACAAATTACATCAAAGAGCTCATAGTACTTGACACCAGAGCCGGCCCAAGGCATAAGGAACTAAGCGGCTGCTTAGGGCCCCCGTGGCCACCAGAGGGCCCCCAAGAGTAGCCTACATGAAATGACAGTTTATTTTATTTTATTTTAATTCATGATATATTATGTCAATGGACAGTGTTAATTATATGAAAGCGCAATATTAAATAAATAATTAAATAATCTATACATATCATTTTATTTTTTCCATAGCGACGTGACCATGTTGATAAATGCGCTGGACGCTGCCGTGTGGATCTGTCGGATTAACATCACGTAAATTCACCTATTTCTCCCGTAATACATGAAAGTAATTGGCCAGTTAGCTGGGAGAAAAACAGAGTAAACCTTATAGTAATCTACACAATGTGTATTTGATAGGAATAAAAAACGTCGTCCATTAATTGAAAGGATTATTATTGCCGCTTTCCATAGAAATCAGTGTGTAGCCTATTTAACAAACTAAATGTCTTTTTTACTTAGTTGAAGTGTATTTAAATGTCTGAAACCTAAAATAAAACACTGAACAGTTATGAAATATGAAAAGCACTGAATGCATCTTTCTTCTTTTTTTTTTCTTTTTCTTTTTTTTCTTCTGAGCTCGTCTTTCTCTGTCTCAGCGCCAGCCAAAGCGTGGTGCGTCAGGGTTAAAATCGATCGTGTTTTGGGGCTGGAGGGGGGACAAATTCAACATGGGGGTTTTGTGGCACAAATCAGGGGTGCGTTTCAAAACCATCATTAGCTAAATATGGTCGTTATTTCCATTGAACTCTATTGGTAACGACAAAACTTGCGACCATAGTTTCTTTTGGGAAACGCACCCCTGATCAGACCAGACCACCCCAAGTTTGTAAATGACAATAATTTGTAAATGACAGAAATTCTTCAATACATTTTTTTTTTTTTGGCATCTAAATTAACATTTGTAAATAAAAATGAATTGTTCTATACTGAAAGTACTTTTAACAACTAATTACAAAATAACTTCATTTCAACATCAGAAAAACAATATAAAAGTTTAGTTAATTAGCATAGCCTAGGTAGGGTATCTTTTTGTTTTAGGGAAGTTCATGTTTGAACATCAGAACATCAGCAAATAGACATCTTAATATATTATAATATAACATTTTACTTAGTTTTAGATTAAAGTTGTTGTCTTCTGCGTAAAATAACTTTCCTGGGTATATATTTGTTACAGAGGAGGCTCCTTTACCGCCTCCCTCGCACCACCAAAGGGAGCCATCCCCCGAATATTAAGCATTCCATTTGGACTCCATTTCCCATCATCCTCATACCTGGGACTGATTGATCATCCACACCTGCACCTCATTAACACTCACACATATAAGCCACTCACTCACACAGACTCCTTGTGAAGTCTTGATTTGCCCTTGCTGTCATTTCTGAGTGTATACCCGTGTTTGATTTCTGTGGTTTTTGACCTTGGACTGTATCCTGTTTTCTGATTGTTCTCTGCCTGCCCCGACCTTGGCTTGTTTTCCCTGGACTGTGTCTGCTTGGCGCCTGCCCTGATCTTCTGCCCGGTTCTTGATTCTGTCTTTGTCTAGCCCCTGCTGCTCTGCTTTGCCGGTATTTGACCCTGTATTGTCTGATTACTCTAATAAAAGCTGCAAATGGATCCAAACGCTTCTGACTCGTCACAACAGAAGACTTCGCCAAACAGCGATCCAGCAGCGCTCGTGCAACTATCCACAGAGCTAACGGCACAGGCCTCACAGCTTGCCATGCACCAGCACCAGTTACAGCGGCTTACTACATTAACTGAGGATTTGGTCAAAGCACTACAGGGAATCAACCAGTCATCTCCTGAAGCCGCCTCTCAGCAGGTCCCAAACCCCAGTAGCTCCCCACCGGCTCAGACAACCCCACTTAGCCCACGACTCGCTTTTCCTGAAAAATTTGATGGTGAACCGGCCAGATGTAAGGGTTTCCTACTCCAATGTTCGCTTTTTGTTAGCCAACAGCCCTCGCTGTATCCCGCAGACTCAAGCTGCATTGCTTTCGTTTGCTCGTTACTCACCGGGAGGGCGTTGAAATGGGTCACCGCTGTCTGGAGGATGGATGGCTCGTCATTTCCCACCTTCGATATATTCCTCCAACATTTCCGCAATGTTTTTGAACATCCAGCCGATGGGAAAAGTGCGGGGGACCAACTGTTAACTCTCTCTCAAGGGAGGAAATCAGCCGCCGAGTACGCTCTATCCTTCCGAACACTCGCGGTTCAGACTACGTGGGTAGAGGACACTCTAAAGCTCTTGTTTCGGAGGGGATTGAACCTGGAGCTTCAGTCAGAACTGGCCTGCCGGGAGGAGCGAAGGAGTTTGAATGAGTTCATTGATCTCTCCATCCACATAGACAATCTGATCCGCTCTCGACGTTCGACGCGAGCCACGCCCCGCTACATGCCAGAGACCACCACCGCAGCTGAGCCTATGCAACTAGGATTTACTCACCTCACACCTGAGGAACGAGAACGCCGCATGCAGAATCAACTGTGTCTCTATTGTGGACAAACTGGACACATGAAGGTATCCTGCCCTGTCCGTCCGACTTCCAATACTCGATCGGTGAGTGTCGATCCTCGTATTACCACTTCTGCATCAAGCATTAAGTTACCGGTCAAATTGTTTCAAGACAAGATAATTACCACAACTGCTCTGGTAGATTCTGGGGCAGCCGGTAACTTCATATCACATGATTTCGCCTTACAACAAAAACTGAAACTAACTCCCTGTGACTTCTTCCTGGCAGTGGAGGCGCTAGACGGCCGCCCCCTCGGTGAGGGAAGGGTCCTACGCATCACCGAGGAAGTCAGATTGCAAGTAGGAACCCTGCACTATGAATTTATCCGACTCTACGTCATTCATTCACCCAATCACTCCATAATTCTCGGACTATTCCAGTCATTCATGAACGACATCTTCCGTGACATGCTCGACAGATGGGTGATCATATATATATATATATATATATATATATGACATCCTGATTTATTCAAACACTCTGGGGGAACACATTCGCCACGTCAGATCAGTGCTGAAACGCCTCATGCAATACCACCTCTACGTCAAAGCTGAAAAATGTGAATTCCATCAGACCAGCACCTCGTTCCTCGGTTACATTATCAGCCAGGAAGGGGTAGCAATGGACGAGAAAAAGGTCAAAGCAGTCCTGGAATGGCCACAGCCCCAGACAGTGGAAGAGCTGCAACGCTTTCTAGGATTTGCAAATCTCTACAGGCGATTTATCAGAAACTTCAGTGTGATCGCCGCCCCTCTGACAACCATGACTAAACGTCACGCTTCTAGTTTGACTTGGTCACCAGAGTCACGTCAAGCATTCGAGGAACTCAAGACTCGGTTCACGTCCGCACCCATCCTTCGACACCCGGACCCTGAACGTGAGTTCACTGTGGAAGTCGACGCTTCGAACACGGGGGTAGGGGCAATACTGTCTCAACGTCATGGGTCACCAGTGAAGTTGTATCCATGTGCCTTTTTCTCCCGAAAACTAACAGCTGCGGAACTAAATTACGACGTGGGCAATCGTGAACTTCTCGCCATGAAATTAGCACTTGAAGAATGGCGCCATTGGCTGGAGGGAGCTTCTCACCCATTCCTCGTTCTCACGGATCATAAAAATCTGTAGTATCTACGCTCAGCTAAGCGTCTAAATCCCGACAGGCCAGATGGCCATTGTTTTTTACAAGGTTTCGGTTCACGGTAACCTACCGACCAGGCACCAAGAACACCAAGGCTGACGCTCTCTCTCGCCAAACTGAGGATACAGTCCAATCCATCTCCAGTGATAATAGTCCCGAAAAACTGCTCTTAGCCCCAGTACAATGGGATATTATGACTGAGATCGAGCATCTGAATCTTCAAAACCCACCGCCTCCTGAATGCCCAGCTAACCTCACCCATGTCCCTGAATCCCTTCGACCACGACTACTATCCCAAGTACATGAAGCGCTTAGTTCAGGTCATCCTGGAATCACCGCCACTGAGAATCTGCTCAGGAACCGATTTTGGTGGTCCACGTTGCTGACTGACACAACCAAATATATCCAAAACTGCCTCACATGCAACACATCAAAGTCCCCTCGACAACTTCCAGCTGGGTTACTCAATTCACTGCCCACACCACATGGACCATGGTCTCACATTTCCATCAATTTCATCACCGACCTACCCAATTCCCAGGGTAACACCACTATACTTACCATCGTCGACCGCTTCTCCAAGGCCTGCCGTCTGATTCCACTGCCTAAACTTCCCACATCCTTCGAAACCGCGGAATTACTCTGCAATCATGTGTTCCGTTTCTACGGATTACCCGAAGACAGTCTCTGATCGCGGTCCCCAGTTTACTTCTAGGGTATGGTCTGCCTTCAAGCATCTCAACGTTAACATCAGCCTCACATCCGGCTATCATCCCCAATCCAACGGGCAAACTGAGCGTCTGAATCAGGAGGTGATACGATTCCTCAGATCATACTGTCAACAACAACAATCAGACTGGCGCAGGTACTTACTATGGGCAGAATATGCTCAAAACTCCTTGATGAAACCCGCCACAGGTATGACCCCTTTCAAGTGCATTCTGGGCTTCCAGCCTCCCCTGTTTCCCTGGTCTGGCGAACCCACCGAATTACCCTCAGTCACCAATTGGTTGCAACACCGCGAGGAGGTCTGGGACTGGGCTCATACTCATCTACTTCATGCCGTAAGACGTCAAGAACAACAGGCCAACCGACACCAACGCCCCAATCCCGAATACACCCCAGGCCAGTGGGTCTGGCTCTCAACTAAAGATTTACGCCTTCGACTTCCATGTAAAAAACTCAGTCCCAGGTATGTTGGTCCTTTCAAAATTTCTAGACAAATATCCCCAGTATCATTTCATTTGGAACTGCCTTCTAATTATCGTATTTCTCCCACATTCCATGTATCACTTCTGAAACCCGCTGGTGGTCTGAGAGGAGAGACGGAGGAGGAGGCCAGACCACAGACCCCCCTGCCTTTCCTGGTTGACGGCGAGGAGGCGTATCGAGTGCACAAGTTGCTAGACTCCAGACGCCGGGGCGGTACCCTCCAGTATCTGGTCGATTGGTAGGGTTTCGGTCCGGAGGAGCGATCTTGGGTCAACGCTGGGGATATCCTTGACCCCACACTCACTGAGGAATTTCACAGAATGCATCCGGAGAAACCGGCCCCACGACCCCGTGGGAGACCCTGGCGTCGTTTGCCTCACGTCAGGAGCCGCTCGCAGGGGGAGGGCTCTGTTACAGAGGAGGCTCCTTTACCGCCTCCCTCACACCACCAGAGGGAGCCATCCCCCGAATATTAAGCATTCCATTTCCCATCATCCTCATACCTGGGATTGATTGATCATCCACACCTGCACCTCATTAACACTCACACATATAAGCCACTCACACAGACTCCTTGCGAAGTCTTGATTTGCCCTTGCTGTCATTTCTGAGCGTATACCCGTGTTTGATTTCTGTGTTTTTTTGACCTTAGACTGTATCCTGTTTTCTGATTGTTCTCTGCCTGCCCCGACCTTGGCTTGTTTTCCCTGGACTGTGTCTGCTTGCCGCCTGCCCTGATCTTCTGCCCGGTTCTTGATTCTGTCTCTGTCTAGCCCCTGCTGCTCTGCTTTGCCAGTATTTGACCCTGTATTGTCTGATTACTCTAATAAAAGCTGCAAATGGTTCCAAACGCTTCTGACTCGTCACAACAATATTTTTTTGTAATAAAAATAAGCTTCTGTTTCATAAACCGATAACAGCTTAACATTATTTACCTTAGACTACATTTTGGGTATTTGCTATTATATTCCAATATCATTATGCCTCAATTAGCTAGATATAGATTAAGAGAAGTTTTTCGTTTTTATGTTGAAATTACTAAGACCTGCACTTTATTTAACTTAAACATGACTTAATAAAGACAAAGTTCAGCATTACTTTAATGATGGAAAATCCGTCTGGAAATGTTTTATCGCTCCTCAGCATCGGCTGCGCTCTCTCGCCCACATACATTTGAATCCGCCAACGGTTTCTCTCAGGCGCATGCGTACACCCGATTTTTGGTGCAAGGCTTGTTGGGCCAACACAGATTTTTCACTTCTGCTTGATAGATTGGCTGAGCACAATTTAATATGTTCGGTGAATATATATTTTTAATTTCAACTTCAGACCTTCAGATAACAATGTATTTTTTTGTTTGGGGCTAATTTTTGGGAAGCAATTTGTTGAGTCAATGTTTATTTTTCAGTTTCCATAATTTTTCAAAATGTAAATTTTTCACAGTGAAATAAAGGTGCCTAATTATATTATAGATATCAATATTTTACATGTGACATCGATGTATGGATCCATCCCTAGTGAACACACATCCAGAGCAGTGGCCAGCCATATTGCTGCGGTGCCCAGGGAGCAGTTTTGGGGTGGTGGTGGGGTTAGGTGCCTTGCTCAAGGGTCTCACCTCAGTCATGGTATTGAAAGTGGAGAGAATGCTGGTTATTCACTGACAATTCCTGAGACTTGAACCCGCAACCTTCAGGTTACAAGTCCAACTCTCTATCCATTAGGCCATGACTGTCCCCAGTATAAAAACCATTACACCTATGGAATGTACCCATGAATGATGGAAACCCAACATGTGTGTGTGTGTGGTCCTGGTAAACCATACGTTATGGGGACAAAATGTCCCCACAAAGATGGCAATATACAAAATCCTTGTCCTTGTGGGGACATTTTTTGGTCCCAATGAGGAAACAAGCTTATAATCATACAGAATGAAGTTTTTTGAAAATCTAAAAATGCAGAAGGTTTCCTGTAAGGGGTAGATTTAGGTGTAGGGCAATAGAAAATACAGTTTGTACAGTATAAAACCCGTTATGCCTATGGAATGTCCCCATGAAACAAAACCCAACATCAATGTGTGTTTGTGCATGTGTGTGTGTGTGTGTGTGTTAATCAAATCAACAGCACTGTTACAATATAAATCTATGGGCTATAACAAAATATTTAAATATAACCAGTGAATATAAGGCAGCCCATAAAGAGGATATCAGTGGCCCATCACCATATTTCAAATTATTATTTCAAAATTATTATAAATTATTATTATAAATACTTTTTGAAAATTCATTATAATTGAGTAACACAATAATTACATTACAATGAACAAAGCTATCTACACTGCGAGAGAGCATGTCGATTATAACACAATGTGGACAGCTTTTATTATAATGGAGCTATTCTAGTGTTGCAGCATCTCTTGCTTGCTGTGCAGAGCAGACAGGGTGTAAAAGGCTTTATTTAAAATAGCCTACATTAAATTCAGATTAATTTGCAAAAGATTTCACAATTCAGTGAGCTACACTTCTGTTTTTAGTACGCATGAAGCAAAGCATCAGGGTATGTAAATACAACATCAATGACTGAGAATTTGTTAATAATATATTTGTTCATTTGTTAACGACAGCAACAACAACAATAAATCCAAAAATTCTCAAGTTGAGAAGTTACTGAAAGCATTTATAAATTGAAAGTTTTTTTTTTTAGTGTTTTAAAAGCTGCTTTCATCCACATTTCACTTGAAATTTAATTTTCATCAGATCAATCATTCATTTTAAAACAGACAATATATATGGTTGTTGGTTACATCACATTTTAAAACCAAATGAAAATGTATCATTATCCGTACCAGGTTATTTTATTTTCTACTCCACGTTTACCTCACATTTTCTAAAAGAAGCCAGGCAGCTAATAAATTTGTGGGAAAACCAACTCCATCCACTCCCATAAAGCATTGTGAATGATGTAACAGTCACCAGTCAGTTCATTGGCTGCGTTTCCCATTTACACAGTACCAGCAATTTTTTCGATTGGTGAACCTCGCTAATCTCGCTCAAAGACTAATGATTCAACAATGACTGTTGAATGGAAGTAAAAATCACACAATATCTGGCTTCTGAAGAAACACACACCATTGTTTAACAACCTCAGAACTGATTGTAGGCCCGTCTCATACACTTAATTATATTGTTTACCTCTGCAGCGCTACTCTTGCACTCAGTTGTGCCAACCCTTGATGCTGACTTTGATGTTGATTCGCCACCGAAAGTCTCTCAAATCTTTTTATGATACCTTTTGAACTCTTCGGCCTCTTCATCAGGTGAATGAACACGCCGAACAAGAGGAAGGATATGAGGCAGGAGTAAAATGGTGTCAAAGACTAAACCATACCTGGGGAGTTCAAGCATGTAACACAGGAAGGAAGTATGTGCTGACAGCTCAAAGTCATCTCTATATAGGCTGAGCATCAGAGGCAGCTTTGACACATTTGACGCAGTGTCAGATCTGCCATAAATGGGTAACAGAGATGTTGCTGTGTTATTCCTCATTGTTTGAAATGTATTATTTGTATACTGACACATAATATTTTAACCAAAATACATAAAAGCCACATATTTGGAAGCAAATTCCCCGCGTGTTTGTTATCGCGACCGAATTATAAATCTAATGCAAAAATAATACTCTGTGAAATCCAATTATTGCAGCAACCAGTGAATAATACCACTCCACGGGAGCCTCAGGAGTCTCAGCATTCAAAGCTTCTCTTCAAAGAGCATAAAACTTTAGAGTCTCTTTAATCATGTCATACCGGATGCACTGCGAATATGTTTTCAGTCCCACACATCAGCGATAAAAACGGAGGAAGCTTGAACCGGACACATTAAGATGAATAACGCTAAGAAAACAAGCACTCAGAAAAAGAGCAAAACAACCAAACAAGTCCACTCACGCATCACATGATTAAAACCATAGGTGCGCATCGGCTTTGGCTGGACCTGCTGCTCCCGCAACTTTTCAGAAACACAAGTTCAAAAGGAACACTGCGAGGGGCTCGGATAACATCACAGAAGCCCCCATGGATTTCATTCGTCAGCTTCTCTAGATCTTTCAGGGCCAGCATCCCTCCAAAGCACTGAGCTTAACAATCACGAGGAGAGAAATGAAGGCAAGAAATACATTTGAGTTTGATAGAGGGTCTGCAGACATCAATGCAAAAACTGAATACGGTTTCTTGATGTCCCCCTTTCGCCCAATAGGATCATCACCTGGAAGATTACCCTGGTTACGCTGCATTGAGTCAAGTCATCCTTTCCTTTCTCGTCAATCAGCCACCGGAAAGTCGGCGTCTGGAGGGAGAAAGGCCCCCTATTGGATACTAGTCTCTGCAGAGAGAATATGACAATGGCATCCAACAGGGAAGCTTGCGGAGGTTGTAATTTTCCACAAGTGTAGAGCTGTTCCTTGGGGAATGAAGGGAAAGGCATATCTAATTAGTTTTAAATTTAGGCCTTAATTCGGAAAAAGAGGGATATTAAAATTACATTAATATGGCCGTGAGCGACTTGATGCATTGGTCATTTTAATATGAATAAAATAGTTTTTCTATTATGAGCAGTAGCACATGCACTTAAGGCAACCTGCACATGAACCTGTGGGAGTCGGGTAAATTCTTTCGAATCACAAAAAGGTAGTTTCCGAGGCACCGTCATAACTTTGCATGAAAACAGAGTGGAGTCATGATGTACCCTTTTTTTAAAATCAACCCACCCTAGTGTGCAAGTCACATTCTTAAAGGAATAGTACAGCAAAAAACATTACATTATCCACCCTCATGTTGTTTAAACCATGTATGCTAAATTGTTCCCAAAATGTTTAAAAAAAAAAAAAAAAAAGCTCTGTGAAAACATTATACAAGTTGTCCATATGACTAATGTGCATATCCCAGGTCTTCTGAAGTCATATTATGCAATTTTGTGAGGAACATACCAAAATTGAAGTCATCTTCACCACTGCTGATGTTATCAAATCAAGCACATATGGAGTGGGCTGGGTGGCAACAACCCTGAAAGACATTGGTTCTCGTAGCCAAACATCATGATGTCAAACCTGGAACATGTGTCATGTTTGATCAGAGTGCTGTTGCAGAGGTAGACTGTCAGTGGAAAAATGAATCAAATTTAAATCTGTTTCTCACACAAAGCCATCATATGGCTTCATAAGACCTGGATTATAGCATATGAGTCATGCAGACTACTTTTCAGGTGCTTTAGTGCTATGCTCCATTTAAAAAAAAAAAAAAAAAAAAGAATACTTTTACTCAGCAAGGATGCATTAGACTGATCAAAAGTGCTAGTTAAGGCATTTATAATGTTAACAAAAGATTTCTGTTTCAAATAAATGCTGTTCTTTTGAACTTTCTTTTCAAAGAATCCTGAATTAAAATGTATCATGGTTTCCTCAACATATATATATATATATATATATATATATATAAATAAAGTTGGCAACACTTTAGTATAGGGACCAAATTTTACTATTAACTATTAGCATGCCTAGCATTAGCACTATTAACTTATTAGCATGCCTATTATTAACATATTGGCTGTTTATTAGTACTTATAAAGCACATATTCTGCATGACCATATTCTACATACCTAATCCTACCTAATGCCTAAACTTAACAACTACCTTACTAACTATTAATAAGCATCAAATTAGGAGTTTATTGAGGCTAAAGTCAGAGTTAATGGTTTGTTAATAGTCAAAATTGGACCTTAAAATAAAGTGTGACCAAAAAGTTTCTTGAGCACCAAATCAGCACATTAGAATGAGTTCTGAAGGATCATGTGACACTGAAGACTGAAGGCTGAAAATCCAGCTTTGCCATCTCAGGAGTAAAATGACATTTTAAAATAAATTATACTAGAAAATTTAATTTGTAATATGTCACAGTATTACTGTTTATACTTTATTTTTGTAGATTATACCAATCCCAAACCTTTGAACGGTGTATATTTCAGGCTCAACAGTCAATGACTACTATGAATTATTCAATGAAAAGTTTCTGTTACAGTACTATGTTACATTTTATATTATATTATAGTACATTACATTATATTATTATTAATTTGAGGGGGAAAAAAACACATAAGAATGTTGTGAGTAAATGATAACAGAATTTCCATTTTTGGGTGAATATACCAAGCAGACCCAATTTTTACAAACTGCAATGATATTTAGTGCATCCCCTGGCAGATATGATGGTTTCACCTTTATAAACAAGAATAACATCATTCATAGCTGGAATCCGTGTGGAGGACAGACGAACACTGAAATGTCACTCAAAAAATGGAGATAACATCAGAAGTATAGTTTTATGCTGGTGAGTCATCATCATTTTGATAATGAAACAATGATGAAACCTGCAGATAAAGGTTACGCTTCCAGTTCATTGTGGATATCTGACACCACAGGCCTGCCCACAGCCCTAAACCAGCAAGCCCAAGGGGCACAAAGCACAATGCCTCCATATGCTCACCGTTACAGAGCTTCAGCCGCCTCCCACAAACACTGAAGCACTGTTCCGAAACATACAAAAACCAGGAAACAGGCTGACAGTTCAGTGCATCTCATTTCCCAATGCACATTTATTTTTGTAATCATTTCCCTACATGCAAATAATCGTATAGACCATAACAGCCTTTGTGAAGATGTAAATACTGTTTCGCCCATTAAAAAATGTAATTTGCCAAATGGTGGTGGTTTCCATTAATTTCGAAAATTACACCACTCTCAAAGTCGCTCATTTTTATTCATTGTGCTATCACTTTGTGCACTCCAGATACTAAGACCATTAACAAGGTTTAAAACAATGTTATCCAGGGATTTGTGGATGAGAGTTAAACCTCCCAGTATTAAATTGATTCTGAAATGCCAAGAGCATTTGCATTTCATTAAATCTCAACAGAACAATTATACCTTTGTGAACGGTGATACAGTTGTGAAGGTGTACAGATTATGCATTTGCATTATTTGTACTGGGGGCTGGGCATTAAATGAAAATGCTAGTATTACTGTTATTTTGCAGCCTGAAATGAGCTCTCGAGAAGCGCTTACGAAGCTTGATCTGCAGTGCGTGCTGTGGCTTTTGTCTTTCTGTGCTTCTGTGCTTTCAGGAAGGTTTTGATTTAGGTCTAAGCGAGTTTGATGTATAATAGATGGAATATAGGAATGCCTGCTGGTGCAAAACAAGGTGAATCGAGCCTTTTCTGCTTCCAACTACTACAGATATATTCAGCGCTGCCTTGTAGCTGTATACGGTCTTAATCTAGTCCTGCTTTTCTCCATCTATCCCCTTCTGCCTCCCCCTCATTTGTACTCTGGAGGCTCAGAGTGACCCCCAGGGAGTCAATCAGGGCATCAGAGTCTTCCTACAGGCCTTCGGTGACACACATTTCTCTGAGCAGAACACTGCTATTAATGTCAGCATGGAGTCACCCTAAAGACTCTGCTTTACTCAGTTGTGTTGCCAAAAAGGCAGCTTATGACTTCAAAACACTTCGATATTAAGCATAGAGCACCACATTAGCACCATAACACTCCATTTCACCACACCATAAATATTTTTCTTTTTCACAATTTATCCTCGGTGTAGGCCCACTCTACTTGCCGTTCACGTAACGTATTGTGGGAACGCTTGGCAGAAAATTTAGCACATGCTACTTCAAAAGCATCATTTTAATGTGTGATTTGCACCGATGACTCATTTAAAAAAATAAAATAAAAAATAAAAATTGTGAAATCATAAAATGTTAAGGAACATAAAATTATATGAAATAACAGACTAAATAATAATAATAATAACAATTTAAAAACATAATTTTAATGTGTGTTTTGCAGTGATGGCTGATGTAAAAAAATAAAATTAATTAAATAAACTAAAAAAAGCAAAATGAAAACATGCACAGAAAAAAAAAACAGTAAAGACCATGAAATTAGATGAAATAAAAGGCAAAATAAAACAAAAAGCATCATTTTAATATGTGATTTGCACTGATGATTCATTTAAAAAAAAAAAAAATGCAAAACAATAAAACAGTAAATAAAACAAAATTAGATAAATGACAAGACAAAATAAAAACAATCTAAAATAACGTAAAGACAATAAAAATCAAATATTCAGAACTAAACAAAACAGAAAAAAATACATAATATAAAAGGCAAAATAAAATAAATATGCAAAACAAAATAAAAATAAAAAAACAAACTAAAATACATCAAATAAAATAAAACAGAAATTAAAATGTTAACATTCAAAAAAATGCAAAACAAAATAATACAATAAAAATCATATTAAGTAGAAAAAAAAGCAAAAATAAATCCAAATAACATACAATTAATAAAATAAAAAAACAAAATACAGTAATTAAAATAATAAAAAATGTAATATAAATTGCCTATACAATAAATATGAAACCATCTGATAATCCTCTCAAACCGTTAATTGCAGAAAACATTAACAACACCAAATGTTGTAGTCGTAATTAAAAAAAAACAAAAAAACATTCCCCCCACTCCCCCAGAGAATTCACTGCTGTTGTCGTTTATTGAACCAAACAATTCAAACTAATGCTAAAAGTCACACTCTATACAGCACAGGGCTGATAGATAGCCCACCCCTGTTCTTCACTGAGTGCTTTGAGGACACTTTAGATAATGCAGACAAACTCACAACAAAAGGGCTTTCAGTTTTCCCAGTTGTTGACAAGTCCTTTGAGCTAGAATGGCCATTGTAGCAGCTGGAGAACACGAAGGGTGAAGGCTACGGAGCACGCGGGGGACATAAAATAGGCGGCTGAAAATTAGGCTGAGAGTGATGTTTATGGAAACAAAGTGAGAGAGGAACGAGTGAAGACATACATTAGCTTTTACTGGGAGTCCATCTCTCTGTGTGGAGCACGCCGATCCGCAGCAGGGGCTGAAGAGAGAGATGAAAAATAATGACAACAAGCTGTCTTGTCTGTCCTGCTATTACCACACAGTGTCATTTCCTGTCTACAGTATGCACATTTGAAACAGGGCTTCTAGTGCAATAGCTTGCAATGCTGTGTAATTTTCGTCAGCAGGAATTCACTCTCTGTTGAGGTTGGCTGCATGTGAATAGAAACACTCATATACTAATCATTAGTGAGCCACAACAGGGCAGAGCTGGGGGTGTGTTGCTTGACTTTGAAGAAGCAGAAAAAACTGCACCGATGCGCAGACAGATGCGTGCAGACGCACACTCGTGGTCCCTATAGATTTACCTTTGTACAACTGGGAATGAGAACGTTTATCACATGTACTCGATGAACAGAAAAACAGAGGGCTACAGATGTCCCCATATGGCAATGATTCAATAAAAACTTTGTGTTCTCCCACTTACCACAGATGCCTTTCATATTTATAAACCTACATATACAGATAGAAATGCTGAACTTGTGTGTGTATATCTACATTAAATACAAATTCACAGTACACCTTTATTTGACTGTGAATCAAACACATGACCTAGTCTTGGCTAACACCATTGAATAGTATTATATTTTCAAAACTGAATATTTTAATTTACACAACAGTGTTTATATACACTCAGAAATATAATTAGTCACAGTTTGTCTAATACTCAATCAAACAAAAAGCAATCCAGATAGAAGGGAGCCTAATTTTCATCTACTTTAGAAATTGACAGTGACAGTTTGGAAGTTTGATAGTTTTCCAAGTGGCAGAAAGAACGAGTGAAATGATTAGTAACCTATCAGCAGGAGACGATTTCTTCATTTATGACAGAGTCAAGAGAGAAAATTGATTCAATGGACCTTTTCCAGCTGTATAGAAAAACATCACAGGGAAAAGAGCTACAAACACACAATCATACACCAGTGGAGTTTCTAGTCACCAATACTGAAGCACAGGTCTTTCAGTGTTTCCCCCCATTTTCTTTAATATCGTGTATCTTTATGAATTCTGTGAGCATCAGCATTGTTCTATGCATAACTGCAAGCAACATTGCAAGAAAAAAACAAACAAAACAAAAAAAAACAATTACAATACAAAATTTACAAAAGTATAAACCTTTACAGTCTACTGTAGAAGTACCATGGTATAGTGATAGAATCAAATAGTAATACTATGTAACTTTGATACTTTAATACTATTACAGTATGTTTGCTGGAATGTAGAAGTAAGCAATTTTCTGAGAATGTACAAGACTTCCAATTCATTAGCCACTGTTGTTAAATAACAATAAAGTTCTGTAAAATTAAAATGGAATTATAACAAATTCCAGTCTGCAACACGAAGCAGCCATAATGGATTGTTTTTGTACAGCTAACATAACAGGAAGAGGCTGAAACCGGAAGCCTTGCACATGTAAGTTAAAATGGCCACGCCTGTTCTTAAAAATAAGGTGAATCTTTTAAAATAAACAAAAATAATAGTATATTTTAAGGGTCATTGTCGGGGTTTTGTTTTGATCGGTAGATGTGTTGTAGTGTGTTGTACAGCTGACAAGGACAAACTGCTCAAAATGATTCAATGCATGAGTGAGCTCAGACTGAACTACTTGAATTAGTCATTCATTTGCGACTTTGTCATCTCTAGCTCCAATTCTAAACAGCTGACAGAAAATAAAAGCCACATGACATGATTGTTAAAAGGAAAATCAGTACAATGTATATGAGATTCTTCTGACGCCCCTGTCGCACGCAATCATCTTTTATTTACAACTTTTTAATTCTGCTACTTCACCCTGCACATGTTTCAGAACATTTGGAGGCAATTTGTCTATTACCGGTCTCGTTTTTGTTTCAGAAAGAGCATGTGGTACTAATTATGTAATAACTCAAGGAAAATAAAATATCAGGCTAATTATAACACTTCAAACTGCAGAAAATAATGAAAATAAACACATCATACATACTGTTGATGAAGAAGATGATTGCTTTTACTTGTTTTACATCTTGATTATCACAATATTTCATTATATCATACAGTCAGGCGGTTTATTCCAAGCTGCTTTATAATAGCAATGAAAGATTGTGTATAGTAGATTATAAAATATGAGTTAAAAAGTTAACCAAACATCAATGCATTAACCTTTATTAACTCCAAACTTACTGTAAACTGTGACACAGCATTGACATTGTTTATACATGCTACATAATCAATGACAATAATCAATGGCACATATCCGCCAGCTATGTATACAATCTGTTTCCCACGCACTTTTGGCAGTTAGCAAAATTCCTACTAGACTTTCAGGCCATATGTGTGAAGTCATACCTGAGTGCATTAGCATTAGAATATAGTAGCGGTGTCAGGAGGGGGCATTCTCTGAGTTTCCTACAAAGGAACAGCAGGGTGCCATCCAGACACCAGTGCATGCCTTCCTCCAGAGACACCGGAGTTGTCTGAACTCTGGGGTTAGCTAGCCTCAAACTTCTGACACCCCCCAAAAAGTCAGACATGCTTCCCTCCTGAGCGCTCTGTCTCTGTAACTTCAAATCTGACCTGTCCCCTTTTCCACCCACCCATCCTTCAACCCCCCAACCTCTCCTTCCATGCTCCCACAGCCTCTAAACTCAGCCCCGTCCTTTCGTGTGACGCTGTGGCTTTGATCTCAGGGGCCGGCGTGGTTCAGTAGTTGGCAGTCACAACCCTTTCCCTGTTCCACATGGTGAGGCTGCCCACTCATGTGGCCTGTACAAAATCTGCCTTCGTTAACCCTTTGCACTCTGCGGTTGCCTGGTAACACGCTCACAGTCTGGACAGACGGGAGTGAAAATCACCACGGCTGATTGATGAGTGCCATAAACACGTCAGGAATAAAGGAGGGAACACAAAACTTAATGAAAAAACGACAAACCTTAAAGTTGTTGTACATGGGTGGATGATCGGAACCAATTTATTTTTTTGGCTTCTTCGGGACTGTCAAACCATTGAACTCCTGCCCTTTTGTCTCTTGGCATTTCACAAAATGGCATGCTTCAAGTGTGTTTGTTTCTTGTTTGCGTTTATGTTTCAGGGTGTGCGATTTTGAGGGTTTTTTTGCCTGCACACATCAATATCAGTTAGTTCTAAAGTCTTAAAGTGTCATCATATTTAGTCACTATTGTGTAAGCATTACTGGTGGCGAATGACTGTCTACAACTTTTAGTCAAGTCTATTTTTATTTTTTTTTTTTTTAAGTAGCGAAGGAATGCTTTCATGAATGTTTTTGTATGAATTAGAAAATATGCTTTTAACACTGTCTATTCTGTCATATGTAGTGTTGGAAAATGCAATACATTCTAGTGAATCAGTTTGTTCTGGCAGTTTATATTCAGTTCAAATGTTTTGTTTGTTAATGATTTGTTAGATTTGTTAATGTTTAATGTTTAATGTTTAATGTTTTGTTAATGTAGAGTTTCACTCTTTACTGTGAAGCTTAAGCTGTTGTTCATCTCTGTTTTGAATTCTGTGTTTACTACCCTAGTGAATTGTGCAGAAGTACTGCTGAAGTCCAACTGAAGGTATAATTGATCGTGTTAAAGTGGAACTATTGCAAGTACACTTCAGGTACACTTGCATTTAAAGACTGATATTATTCAAAGATCATACAATCCTCATCAATAGTGACATTAAAACACATTTTAGGCTTTAATATTAAGAAAGTACTCCAAATAAAGTTTAATTATTATGTTTATATCATTAAGTCTTGAGCTATATGTCAGGAAATATGTTAATAGATTTGAATTAAGTATGAAATCAATTTATTTTAAATATATTAAAATTCCGGAAACATTGGGACGTTTTCTTTTTTTTATTTGAATAAAATGAAAACTAAAAGACTTTCAAATCACATGAGCCAATATTTTATTCACAATAAAACATAGAGAACATAACAAATGTTTAAACGGATAAATTTTACACTTTTATCCACTAAATGAGCTCATTTCAAATTTTGACGGAGTCTTGCGCAACTAACTTGACTTGCCATCCTGAAAAAAAGACAGAAGAAAAAAGGGGTGGAAAAGAAATGACTTGTTTAAGATTCCCATGCTAGTGTCATTCCAGCAGAATGACAGGGCCTCAAAGGTACAGGCAGCCGACAGAGGAAGCAGCACTAAGTGCCTGATCAGCACTACGGGGGGCTTTTCAAAGGCCTTTATGAAGCCCATCTGTCACTGGCTCCGTGCAGGGTTAGAGCTGGTCAGGAACGAGGTCTATTCTAGACAAGGCCTTCAAAGTGTCCATAACCCCAGGAAGACAAAGGCTATGCTCAGGGCAAAACTGTCACTTCCTCTCTATGGACGAAGTAACAAACTCAGACGCATATACGAGGAAAAATAAAAAAGGTTGTCAACATTCTCTGTAGTCTTCCTGTCTGGGAGTAGAGAGGAGAGGAACAGAGAGATGAATTGTCACATTAGTTACGCTGGTAAAAAGCACATAGAGCACAGTGTCATACATGGGTTATCCCTGCTCTAGGTCATGAGGGGCTAACTTTCATACATACATCATGTAATATAGACTGGTTATGTTCTTGGAAAATCCTTGGTCGGCACCGTCGACAACGGTTGTCTGATTCATCAAGCATGCTAGCTCACAACATTCTGGTAGTTGTATGTGTTATTTAGCAACTTATCAAGTAAAAAAAAACACACACACAAAAAAAACTACAATGACTTTATGATTCATGCTTGACATTTTACTCTGTATAATTTATGTTGGTGAACAAAACATCTCTTCAAGTGGGCCTAACTAATAAATCTCATAAATCCAAAACTGCCATTCTAAAAACCCACGCTAAAGCTAAATACTAATTGTCTTCCTGGTTTTAGGACTACAAGCTTACCAACTTTATTTGAACCCAACAACATAAGATCGAAAGAGTACAACAAAGTGGCTCTGAGATCCAAAACATAAGTAATCTAACATTTTTAAGGGCATTTTTAAAAATATCAGTTCACTTAATAAATTTTAAAGCAATAATCATACTTTTAAAGTAAATATGTTTTAAAGGTGAAGTGTGCAATTTATTCTATATTAAAATACAGGGATTTCTCATATCTCAGCTCAATATACAGTAACTATAAGAAATTATACATTTTTAGGAAACTTCCCTGACAATTGTAAGTAACATGGGCTCAACTAATGGTGTGTCTGTCAATCAATGGAAGATGAGAGGAATATGGAAACCTGTTTGATTTCGTGCACTATTAATATAATTTTTTTTTTTTCTTTTTTTTTTTTAAGGTAATTTATTGGTGGCAAAGCTGAATTTTAGCAGCCATTGCTCCAGTTTTCAGTGTCACATGATCCTTCAGAAATCATTCTAATATGCTGAAACTTTTCTAATATAATCAATGTTAAAAACAGTTTAATATTAGGCTTAATATTTTTGTGGAAACTGTCATAAATCTATTTTTTAGGATTCTTTGAAAAGAAAGCGCAAAATAACAGCATTTATTTGAAATATAAACTCAATGAAATTAAAATAGAAATTATGTGACCCTGGACCACAAAATCAGTCTTAAGTCTTGGGGTATATTTGTAGCAATAGCCAAAAATACATTGCATGGGTCAAAATTATCGATTTTTCTTTTATGCCAAAAATCATTAGGATATTAAATAAAGATCATGTTCCATGAAATTTCTTACCGTAAGTGTATAAAAACTTAATTTTTGATTAGTAATATTCATTGCTAAGAACTTCATTTGGACAACTTTAAAGGCGTTTTTTTTCTCAATATTTGGATTTTTTTTGCACCCTCAGATTCCAGATTTTCAAATAGTTGTATCTCGGCCAAATATTGTCCGATCCTAACAAACCATACATCAATGGAAATTCAGCTTTCAGATGATGTATAAATCTCAATTTCGAAAAATTGACACTTAAGACTGGTTTTGTCATCCAGGGTCACATATAAATATCTTTACTCTCACTTTCAATTAATTTAATGCGTCCTTGCTGAAAAAAAGATATAAAAAAATAAATAAATAAATACTACCCCAAAGTTTTGAAAGATAGTGTAATATTTCCTGTAAAAAGATGCTTACACTAAAGCCTTAAGCTTAAAATGTAAAAGGCCCCACTCTTGCCCACACACCTCTTGACTAAGTATGATTGGCTTGAGTCCTGCTATTGCTTTTAAACCACAATTTCACTCATGCTGATCTAACCCCAAGTTGTCTCCAACCAAGTTTTGCTGCTGAGCTGCACAAAGCCACCTCTGATTAAGGTAATTATTGTGATATGTAGTTGTGAAAGCATGTCATTCCACCGTGAGATTAAAACTCTTACTCTTCATAAGCCATTCATTTATAAATTGGCTGATTTGAAAAGACTCGCAAACTGTGCCACACTGTGTCATCTAAATCATCTACATGAATAATGACTGCAGAGTTCTGCAGAGACTCAGTGGAGAGGCCATCATTCTGTATTAGTGCTGTAGAGAGGCCTTTTCATAGCTCCAGCTAAATATTATCAGCGAGCTGTGCTTTCAGAGAGGCCGCAGTGTTTGAATTTGCATTACCATTACCACAGAGTCTTGCTGAGCTCCCTCAAATTGGCCAGCTCTCTTTCTTTCTCACTTTTTTTCTACTTCAGCAAGCTGGTAATGGCATGTGGGCACAGGGGTCAATATACATGGCTGCTCTGAGAGCTCAGCTAAGTTCTAGTTGAGGAGCTCAAGGCACCTTTGCTCTGCACCGGGCCAAAGGTAGAGCTCTGCCCATCCAACCCTATGCCACCCTCTTGGGAGAAGAAGACTGCAGGATTTTTCTGTCAAAAGGTTTAGTTTCTCTTTCTTATCATTCAGAAAGACAATCGACCAGAAGACAGTGTAGGAGTTGGTTCACTCGATGACCATCTTGGTAATGTCCCCTGCAGCTATGTTCTGTGTTCTCTCTTGTCTATTTGAGGAAAACTGAAATCTCCATTTTTTGGTCAACATTATGTTTCAATAATATGTTTTAGCAACAACAATGTTGTCATACATGTTGATTTTTTAGCTCAAATCAGATGCAAATGCATGTTCTAGAGGAAACAAACAGATGAAGAGCGTAACAGTGCTCGTCCATTTTTTATCCTCCTTGGTTCCGGAATTATTGTTCCTATTAATTTTGTTTCATTGGGTTTAAAGTAGTTGGTAGAATCAATCAGTCAATCAATCAATCAATCAATCAATCAATCAGACAAAAATACTTAATGTTGTTAATGGGGGAATGAACTACAATCCTAAGAACAATTGCAAATAACTTAAAAATGGATGAAAACATGTTGATTAATAAACATTAAATTTGAGGCGTATAATATTCAGATATAATTACAAATATAAAAGATGCTTGAGAGTGTACTGAGACCTCAATTACACATTAAATTTCCAATTTTCAACAGTTTTGTTTTTCACCATTTGGTACGTCATTTGCACTAATTCATGCCAGCAGTGGTTCTCTGGTATGATTTTTATGTAGAATTACATTGCAATTATAGATTCCTGACAGCTTAAACACATATAACACTAACAACAGAAGAGCTAATGATAGATCTTCAATATAATTCTTCAGAGGTTAATAAGTTATAGATACAAAACAACTCCCCCGTGGAGAAAAATAAATTATATATATATATATTTTAACGTTTAGAACACATGTCATGTCTGTTGGCTATTTAACTGTAAAATAGGACTTAGCATTCAGTTTGCATACTACTTAGCATACAGTTGCCATATTGAGTGCCACAACTTCTCCCATTCATTCTGTCTCATTCCTCCTCATGTCTGTGGTATATGAGCAGCTGAAATCTGCAGAGGTTTCTGTAAGGGCAATGATATTGCATATTATGTGCACTCTTCTGCTTTGACATGTCGTTTGTCTACTTCCATTCTAGCTCAGAAGACCGAGTTGAACTCCAGTCTAGGAGTCTCGCTGCTTAAGAACAGATTCTATAAACAGTTTGATCTATGGTGTGTTAACATTCAAAGAGTTTATTTTTTTTTTTTTTTTTACTTGCATTCTACATTAGAGATATTCAGTGGTCAACATACACAGCACAGAAAGCTGTCTGAACCTAAAACCCAAGAACCACTCAAAGAGAACTCTGGGAGTCTCTGAGACCATAAAAGAGAGGGACACATTGCTGTGGAGCATAAGAGAGTGCCATAGCACTGGAAGTAACATGCTGAGTCATTCAGAAAAGGCCATTAAACTGCCTGGATGACTTCTGAAGTTTCACTAAGCACCCTCTATGCCACTCTGTAATGCATTACCTGGGACCTTGGCAGCCTCTGCTGGCTTTTTTACACAGGAGATAATAGTAACTGTTTAATTATGAATTACTACAGGTTCACAAGATATGGATTACGGTATAAAAAATGGCATTGGTGAAAATGATTAATGGGCCGCTATTGCCCGTGTTCCTCTACTTGATTGAGCATGAATTCCATTGACTTGAATCCTGTTACTGCTTTTAAATGTATAAACAGCTAATTTCCTCTCAAGCTCCAAATTGTTGGAAAGCATTACAACATCATTCATGTCAGAGAGTCACAGTCACTTCAGTCACCACAGTCATCAGCACCCATGTTCACAAGATCACAATCACCTGCATTCTGATTCCCCGCACCTGCTGCAGCTAATCAGCTCCACTATATCTGCACACTCCCTCCTCATCCGGTCTACTGTTCACATACCTGAACCCAGCCAGACCCATTGTACTTACCTGTATGTTTACCTTACCTCAGACATTGACATGCTGGAGGAACTGGTCAATCTCTCTCCTGCCAGCTCCAGCTCCAGCTCCAGCTCCGGCACCTGCTTCTGTATGTCCCATGGCCATCCCTGCTTCCTACGCGGGCGACGCAACTGGGTGTGGCGGCTTTCTGCTCCAAGTCTCCCTCTTCATTGAGATGCAGCCACAAAAGTTCACCACCAAGCGATCGAAGGTAGCTTTTGTCTTCTCCCTTTTAAGTGGCAAGGTGTTGCTGTGGGCGAAGGCGATCTGGAACGCCCAGAGTGTCATTATTAATTCCTATGAAGCTTTCTCCAACCATTTCAGTGAGGTTTTTGGTGTCGCCGCTGGATGGCTGTCCGTGCAGGATAAACTGATAATTTACGTCAAAGGGAATCCTCCATTGACGACTACACTCTGGAGTTCCGCACGCTTGCTGCCACCAGCAGATGGAATGAGGCTGCGCTGCTGAGTGCCTATCGTCTGGGGCTGAACCCCCAGAGTACAGTTTACCCTTTGTCCATCCCGGAGCACAAGGCTATGGAGGCGTACATTAAGGAGGCTCTCCAACAGGGTTTCATCCGGCCATCTACATCACCTGCCGCCTCAAGCTTCTTCTTCGTGGGCAAAAAGGATAGAGGCTTGAGGCCATGCATTGATTACTGAGCCCTGAACTCACAGACAGTGAGGCTGCCGTATCCACTTCCCCTGGTCCCATGTTGCCGCCCTCGACAAACTCCATGGAGCCCGTATTTACTCCAAGCTGGACCTGTGGAGCACGTATAACCTCGTTCGAATCCGGGCGAGCGAAGAGTGGAAGACGGCATTCATCACACCTTCAGGCCACTACGAATATCGGGTCATGCCGTATGGCCTATCCAACTCACCATCCGTCTTCCAATGTTTCATGAACGAGGTGTTCCAGGAGTTCCTCCATCAGTTCGTGACTGTCTACATCGACGACATCCTTATATACTCCCGAAACCTGGCCGAACATCGCCACCATGTGACGCAGGTCCTTCAGCGGCTCAGAGAACACCACCTATATCTGAAGTTGGAGAAATGTGAGTTCCATCGCTCCACGATACAGTTCCTCAGATACAACATCAGCCCAGACGGTATCCAGATGGACCAGGGGAATTTAAATGCCATTCAGGAGTGGCCACTTCCACAGTCAGTAGTAAGGACCTGCAGCGATTTCTAGGATTTGCCAACTTCTATAGACGTTTCATTCACCAGTTCAGTCGGCTCACAGCGCCCCTCACCTCCATACTGCTTGGCAAGCCCAAGTCTCTGTCCTGGAGCCCCGATGCCCACGAAGCCTTCCAGCATCTCAAAGAAGCGTTCAGCACGGCCCCCATCCTTCGTCACCCAGATCCTCAGGTCCCCTTTGTAGTCAAGGTGGATGCCTCGACCACCGGCGTCGGGGCCGTGCTGTCTCAGTACCATGGTGAGCCTCCCGCCTCCATCCTTGCGCATATTTTTCCCGGAAACTGACCCCTGCGGAGCAAAACTATGACATCTGGACCCGGGAACTGCTGGCCATCAAGTTAGCTCTGGAGGAATGGCGTCACTGGCTGGAGGGAGCTTCCTCTCCATTCACCGTCATAACCGACCACAAGAAACTTCAGTACCTCAGAGATGCTAAACGCCTCAACCCCCGTCAAGCCCGTTGGGCCTTGTTCGTCACACGTTTCCATTTTTTCCATCACCTACCATCCCGGAGACCAGAACCCCAAGGCAGATGCACTCTCCCGGTTACACGCTCCCGATCAGCCCTCAGAACCTGAACCCATTCTCCCTCCAGCCCTCATTGTCAGCCCCATCCAATGGGAACTCACCAAGCACATCCGTAATAACACCCGCACTGAGCCAGCACCGCAGGGAGGCCCAGAAGGGAGGACCTACGTTCCATCCTCCCAGCGTTTAACCCTTCTGGGCTTAGTTCATGAAGTACCGGGCTCTGGACACCCAGGCAGCCAGCAAACCCTCTTGCTCCTTCAAGCTCGGTACTGGTGGCCCAGTATGGCCGAGGATGTCATCAGGTATGTCCACAGCTGCTTAGTCTGTGCCATGTCTAAGTCCCCCCGCCATCTTCCAGCTGGCACGCTGGTTCCCCTGCCTGTTCCCCAAAGACCCTGGTCACACATCGGGGTAGACTTTGTTTCAGATCTTCCTAATTCCGAGGGCCACACGTGCGTGCTTGTGGTTGTGGACCGTTTCTCCAAGGCATGCAAATTGATCCCCCTGCAGGGCCTACCCACGGCACTCAAGACGGCGGAGAGTCTCTTTCACCATGTGTTCCGTAATTACGGTCTACCTGAGGACATCGTGTCAGACCGGGTTCCCCAGTTCATCTCGCATGTATGGAAGGCATTCTTTCAGCTCCTAGGGGTAACAGTCAGCTTATCTTTTGGATACCATCCTCAGACTAACGGCCAGACTGAGCGGAAGATCCAAGAGCTCGGACGTTGCCTTCGGTCATACTGCTCAAACGATCAGCACAGCTGGAGCCATGCTCAAAACTCCCTTCGACAATCCAACACCAGCCTGACACCATTTTAATGCGTACTCTGCTACCAGCCCCCCGCTCTTACCCTGGATGGAAGAGCCCTCGGAGGTTCCAGCTGTGGACTACTGGTTCCGAGAGAGCGAGAGGGTATGGGACTCAGCACACATCCATCTCCAGCGTGCAGTGCGGAGGCATAAATTCTTCGCAGATGTCCGTCGGTGAGACCCCCCTCGATTCCAGCCAGGCGATCGGGTCTGGCTGTCGACCCGGGACCTCCGCCTGCCCTGCAAGAAGCTGAGTACCCGCTACATAGGTCCCTTTCCAATACACAGGCAGGTCAACGAAGTCACGTATCAGCTCCAACTCCCAGCCAGGTACTGAATACATCCCACTTTCCATGTCTCACTCCTGAAACCTTTCTCCCCTTCCACCACAGGACACACCGAACCGGACGCACCTCCTCCCCCGGAAGTTTTGGAAGAGGCTGCAGTCTACCAGGTCTGTGACATTCTGGACTCCCGGCGATGGAGCGGCCGGTTCGAGTATCTGGTGGATTGGGAAGGATATGGACCAGAGGACCCCTAGACCCCTTACTCTTGGAGGAATTCCATCGCAACCGGCCGAATCGCCCCGCACCCAGAGGCCGTGGCCATCCCCGTCGTCGTGGTAGGGTGTCAGGAGCCGCCCCTGGGGGAGGGGGTAATATCAGAGAGTCACAGTCACTTCAGTCACCGCAGTCATCAGCACCCACGTTCACTATCACAATCACCTGCATTCCGATTCCCCGCACCTGCTGCAGCTAATTAGCTCCACTATATCTGCACACTCCCTCCTCATCCGGTCTATCGTTCACATACCTGAACCCAGCCAGACCCATTGTACTTACCTGTGTGTTTCCCTTACCTCAGACATTCCTGATTCTCCACCGCTCCAGCCGTTCCACGTATTTCCTGCAAGAAAGCAAAGGACTGTTACCGCAATCTAAGCCATCTTGATCTCGTCTCATAGTGCATTACTCACCTCTCGTCACCTCCTGGTTGTTTCTTCAGTCTCCTCTAATAAACACCCTTGTTTGACCACTTACCTCTGTGTCTCCTAGCCTGTGTCATGACAATTGAGGAATGAAGGGTAATTTGTATTACCGTAACTGGACTGACCGTAACTTGTGATTAGTGCCTATGAAGCTGAGAAGCTTTTTTTTAATCTAGCCATTAAATTGAATAATTTACTCATTTTAACATATAGAAGCTAAATGGAATCTTGGGATATTTGTGTCATTCTATCAATTTTCTATCCATCCAGAATTTAATTTAATGGATAAAATAAAAACTACATCACAGGCATTCAATGGAGTTATTTTAGTTTCATTTACTTACTGTTATTGTATTTATTAATATTTTGAATTGGCTGTACTTATAAGCTTATATACTTTATAATCTTAGTTTAACTTTCTGTTTATATATATATATATATATATATTATACTTTTTTTTTTTTTTTTTTTAATTCTTTAATTGATTAATTTCAGTTTTTGTTTTATTTATGTTAGATGCCAAGGCAACATTTATACTTTTTTTTTTTTTAAGTGCAAGTTTTTTTTTTTTTTTTTCTATTTTATTTTTCAGCTATATTTAAATTACTGAAAATTACTTTAATAGTTGTAACTTTAGGTAACAGTATTAACACTGGTAAAGTAGAGTAGAAAATTCACCTATAGCACCATTTATAATGTACACAACCCAACAAAAGACATTATGCTTAATGATCCATTGTTAATACAGTAGAAGAGCTGTAAAATACATCAAATCAGTCCCAGTTAATGACACACTGTACTGTATAAACCCCCAAGGGCACATAAATAAAGATCCAAAATTCATCAAGGCAAAAGTGATGAACAGACATTACAGAAAATGTCTTCAGTGACATTATAAATCCATTTTGCATTTTTTAAAATTAATTTGCAGTGAATAAATGCTAAATTGACAGCCCTGGTTAATACATGAACTGCTGACCGAAAAACCGGACTTAACACCTGCTGCTATTTACAAAATCTGCCAAAAGGCTTTAGTACATCTTAACTTTGCATCGACGGAGGCGCTGTGACTTATTGGATTTGAGGGCGAAGACAGAGTGTATCCGAGGAGCTTTTTCTGAAAGTGCCGCTCCAGAATCTCTGATTTTAACAGGCCTGATGCCAAGTCTACAGCTTTGTGTCTTCACAGTGCTAAATAACTGACACAGCAAGTGTTTCCTAAACGCCAGATTTGTGCCTGCTTGGAGTTTTACTCATGTAACGCATGTCAAACGGTGTCTCAACTCCTCTCGCTCGGCGAAGACGACTTGCTAATAGCGTGTCGCAAAATATGCAAGGTGGATTCACGTGATTCCTGTTTGATGTGACATTTCCCGTCAGGGTTAATTATCACATTGCTGTGGCGAATTAGCCTCGCTCCATGCCCATGTAAGCACAGCGGAGAGAGAGGGAGCGTCAGGGGTCACAGCATCGGCGGGCACACATAACAGACGCACAGAAAGATGAGGAAACTTAATCCTTTCTCTTCCATACCCATCTAGAGATTTCCCTGCTGTAATGAGTTTGGAATAAGAATCTAACACAAACAGCTATGACCTTCAATCTTCGCCATAACCACATTACTTTCAGGTCAGCTTTGTTGTCAAAACAGGTCTTTTCTGAAGTAAGGCCCCATACTTATCTATTCATACCGTTCCAGTAATGTCTTCATTTCCTTCAGTGCCCTAGCAGTTTTACCCTACGAATACATTTTCCAAAGAGCAGCCTGCGAAATCATACGCAGATCCGCAAAAGAAAAGCGAAGAAAATCTCACGGGAAGAAAACGTCTCTCAGCACACTAATACACGGAACGCATTTCTCATTATACCTAATGCCGGCGAACGGCATCTTCATCCACGCGGTGCAAGAATAGGATTTACACCTAAACAAAGGCAGCACAGAATCAATCTGACAAGCTCTGGGACTTCGGATGACCCAGAGTCAGAGAGTGTGACTGAAGTGGAGCTCCGGAACCTCAAGCAGTCACCCAAATCCAGACTAGTTCCTGTCAAGCATATCCCAGGCACACTTTAAATAGGGCTGCGCTCTGCAGCCTCCACAATGACAATCGATTCCTGCCGTTCTCTGTCGCTTACGCAAATAAGTACGAAGATTTAGCCGCTTTCACATTAGCGTTAACATTCGCTTGATGCGGGGTGACTGTGAGCTTCTTAAAGAATTCATTTCATTTGTTCAACTGTAATGAAAAGGACAAAGTCGCCAGATTTCTCTTTGTTACATCAGTGCTGGAGAAACATTAACACGGGCACAATGCTTTAATATACTTAGAGAGATACTTGAGGAAATGTGGCATTAAAACAGAGAGACTTTCGCAAGAAGGAAGAGGGTTTAGCTGGAGCATTAACAGCTCTGCCGGCGTGCACACATTTCCAATGCTTGAATTGTTGCATACAGATGCGACCGAACAGGAAAGAACAAATGTTTCCACATCAGCACGTGATATGGATCCCAATGCCCTCTGTGAAAGAGCCAAATAAATGGTTTCAAAACTGTTATGACAGGATCAGAATGAAATCGTGTTTTTCCTCAGGCAATCGATGTAGAGGTGACCTATATGGAGAGGTAGTATCCATTAAGTTGCACACTTTAAATGGATTAAATTGGACTGTTCAATGTGTGCCGCTGTGTATGTGTGTGTGTGTGTCTGGTCAACCCACTTCCATTAGGAGACAAAGAAATGTGTAAAATGTCCAAATAAATGACGGGTAAAATAAAATAACTGTTATACAAAACTGCATAGCATTTAGAAAGAATTTAACTGTAAAGGGTGAGTGCGGAAACATTTACATCGTCAATGGCCTTAAGGCAAATCAATCTCATCCTCTGGCATGCTCTGGTGTGCTGTTTCGAACCCCTAACAGCTCTGAATGGGGAGAAGGGTCAGCGAATCCTGCCCTCCCTTAGGGCCACAAACCATATGTTCCGAATCCATTAAAATAACACTCTGACACTCGCAAGTATGTAATAACAATCGATATTTTCAGCTCACAAATACATTTTTTTTTTTTTATCGTTGCTTAATTTCTCTAACTAGTTTCTGACCTTCATGTTTCATTTCCTGTGGGTAGAAGAAATATAAATGTTAAATTAATAATAAAAAATACATACTGAAAGATGTCAAGGTGCTAATTATATGACAAGGGCCCTTTTTCTCATTCTGAAGGATGGAAAAATGGTCAAGGCAGTGAATTTTACTGCAATGATTGTGAGAAACTGTTAATGACCCACTTGGAGAGTTGCCAAACCAAGGACATCTTTTGCTGTAATAAATACAGTAGCGTTGCAATATGTCCCTCTAAAATTCAAATCAAGGCACACAAACTAAAAACTGTGACCTGTAATCCTAAAAAAACAGCACTGAACAATGTTTTGTACATCTGTTGAAGCACACAGTCATTCCGTGGCCATGATATGTGGACTACTCCAATCTCACACGCAAAACGGCACCATTAGTTTTGGTGTGAACTATATTCTCCAGAGGCTAATTGCATATCTGTATTGAACGGAAAAATGAACTGCCTCTGTAGAAAAAGTGAAGTGAACTTGTCTCTCTGACATCCCACGAAACATCTGGCAAATTAGGCTCTAAAATGAGCTTGTTTGAGAGAGCGAGAGTGAGAACGAGAGAGAGAGAGAGAGAGAGGGAGAGAGAGTTGTGATGCTAAAGGTATGAAAACATTGTGTTTCTCAAAAATAACCACAACATTATTCTCTATACACTATTATCTGTTAAACAAGGAATGTCTAATTTTTATTAGTATAAAACATACATATGCAAGCTCACCAAGGCATTTATTTTTAACAAAATGTTTACTATTTAAAATATCAGACTTCTATTTTAAAATGTAAATTTATTTGACATAAAAATATTTTTTAATATTAGAAAAAGTCTTTTACTGTCACGTTTGCCATCTTTTTTGAATACAAGTACAAATACAGTAAATGATAAATATTTAAATAAATAATGAACTCTTGGCTGCAGTAAATGTTTCTGTAATGCCGACAAGCTTGTAGACAAGCTTGAATAAACATTGTCAGATCTCCAAGTACCATGTAGGTGAAATTGCTTGCATCCTGTTTGATAAATCTGTGATTATATTTAGACCAAGGGATGTTTCAAGGTCATTCGAGGGCTCACTACCTTCCACATAAACCATAATCTTGTATTTGTCCATTTGCAGCATAAAAATACACAGCCATGAAACGGAAGATTACTGCCACTATATATAATGAAAGATAAGGGTGATCTCTGCCATTTCCCATGGTTTAATTGTGTTACTGAATGTGTTGAGAGAGGGAGAGTAGGAGTGAGACAGAAAGACAGAGTGTGTGTGTGTGTGTGTGTGTGTTCTCCAGCTTGTGTGGCCAGCTGTTGACTTTTTAAAATGGATCATCTAAAATCTGATAGCCATTTGGTGTGAGTGCTGAGACTAAGTGCCAGAGGCGCTTGCAGACGGTTGGGACAGTTCAGTCCCATGAGGGAGGACCACTTTCAAGGGCCAAAGGGGAAGGAAGAAGAGGCCACTGTGCTTACATGGCTAACAGATTGCTGCTGTATCCAGGGTCCTCACACAGACCGGGCATACAGCACCTTGTTCACATCTGATATCAAACACTGACCTCTGACTGCTCCTTAGTATGTGTTTTCTTGGGAATAAACCTAACCGCTGTGTTAAGAAAGCTACTTTTCATTTCAGTTTGTAGCTTGTAATTTCACAAGCTATAGTTTTAAAGTAGTTCAACTACACTGAATCCACACTTTTTATATAGTTTTAGTATAGTTATCTTGTAACACTTTAGGGACCAATTCTCACTATTAACTAGTTATTTATTAGCATGCCTATTATTAACATATTAGCTCTTTATTAGTACTTATGAAGCACATATTCTGCATGACCATATTCTACATACCTAATCCTACCCAATACCTAAATTTAACAACTACATTAATAACCATTAATAATCAGCAAATCAGGAGTTTATTGAGTAGAAGCTAACGGTTTGTTAATGGCGAGAATTGGATCTTAAAATAAAGTGTGACCCATTATCTATATATTACATGCTACTGATAAAAGTAGTTATATAAAAGTGAGGTGAAAACAATATTGATTTTTCAACTAGATCAGATATAAATTTATACAGCTAAGTTAAAAACATAGTAAAAAGCAACATAACATGTCTGCATTCAATTAACTAATTGGAACTTATTGTAAAGTGCTACCAAATAATCAGATATTTATTTAATGCATTATATATTATGAACTAACAATCAATAATAATTATCATAATTTATTAATCTTGGTTAATGTTAATTTTTACATATATTAATACATGTCAGGGTAACATCAATGTATTATGAACAAACATAAATTAATCAATTATAAATTAATATGATTTTAAAGTAATACATTCTGTAAATATTACTGTATATTGTGTGAAGTCCATTGTATTAAAAGTGAAATATATTATTATATTTAAATATTGTTAGTAATAATATAATATAATATATATTTTTGTATTAATAAAAACAAAAAAAAAATGCAAGCAAAATCTCTAGTGGATATAGGTTAATAATTTGTCATCTCCATGAAGAGTTTAAATTAACCAATTAATTAAAATGAAACCGTGTTTCATATGAGAGAGGAGATTGGAAGTTTAGTAGATTTGATTATTACCTCTGTTCACTCGGCTGTAAAGCGGCGTACTCAATACAACGTGACAAAAACACAGCGATGCAGCATTTTGTCACGCTACACCGCTAATGGATGGAAAAAGTAGCTCATTACTGGAAAAGCTACTCTGTTTTGAAAACAGCTGAGCTACAGTCATGATACTGACAGGTGTAGTTACTTTTAGTTAGTTACTCTCCAACACCGTACACACGCAAACACGTTTCAGTCGGCCCATGATATTTCAATCCCTCATTCTTACCAGTAACACGCCAGTCTATGAGTGGTAATTGTACACCTGACATATGGATTAACCTTCTTTCAGAGAGTTACAATAATCCAATTGATTATTAAAATCGAGGGCAAAGGGTCTAGAGCGATGACAAAAAGAACGCACATGTAATTGAGCTGCATTAACCCCCTGTGTAAACAGACATACACAAAAGGACATCACTGTCCTCTTAAAACCAGGCTACAGAGCTTTCAGAGGCGCCAGGCCACTCTAGGGCCAGAGCGAAAAAGCCACATTGATTTTAAATAATGTTCCCTGTGACTCATCCATGGGAGGACATTTATCAAAGCCATCAGAGGTCTGTCTCGTATTCTCTCTCCCATCTAACTCTGGGGTCAATAGCCACACTTTAATATGCACTATTCCATTGCTTTCTAAGTCACCGCTGAGGAACGGTTCCTGATACAGAACAAAGGCTTCAATGCTAATAGACTAACGGGAGGGAAATGAAACAGGTCATATTTTTGGATCCGTCACCGTGAAAGGTGAAGCTATTTCGGTCGGCGGTGATAAAAGCTACGGCGCACCGTAAAGATGTGGCGAGCAAAAATGCAGTGCACCCGAATGATCCTTGGAAGTAGGGCGCCGGTGGAGCAAAGCTCACACTGCTGGTCAGAAACTAGGACTCGGTACATTTATCTCCAGATGATGCGTGGGTGCACAGTTTCATTGTGATGAAGCGACGTGTGGATGGAGCATATTTCTTCATCCATCACTCATTTTCTAAGTCTAATTTTAGGGTTTGGACACGTGCTTTAAGCAGCCGTGATTATGATTGAGTGGGTTTGAGGTCAGATTCTGGGTTTAGGTCACATGTATCTGACATCTCTCATGGTGATGGCTTGATGGAGTGGTGTTTTGTGAGTGACTGCGCTGTGGATAATGAGGTATGGATGCTGGGAGTGTGAACGCAATTGCATCATGGGTAATACGGCTTGAAAATGACACAGCGCTGTTTTTTTAGGAATTGTTGGAAATTTGCTGGGACCCAAAAGCATCCGTAGCGTATACTACACACTGATTAACATTGGGCATACTTAGCCTACTATTTTTTAGGCATAATATCATTCTTTGCCCATTTGGTGCTCTGAAACAAACCAGGCATGTCGAGCATATCATGCACACCTCGAGCCATAAGAAAAAAGGCCTATGAGATTAAACCTCTCTCTGGGAATATTATATTGCGAAACTAAATATGATGTCTTACCATCTGTGTTAAGCTGCAGCACCAGTACATGCACTTTAACATACATTCTTAGGTATCATTGCTTCCTTGTGGCAGACTGTGTTGGTGACCTCAGATCCTGTTGGGTGAACCTCCATCTGGCCTTTCTGAAAGTGAGCTTGAGAGACAGATTTGAGAAATATGTGAGAAAAAAAAAAAAAATTAAAGAAGCAAAAGCATGTCTTAAATATCAAAATATCATACGGTCATTAAAAATGCAGATAAACAAAATAAATTTAGCACATATATTTTGGTCAGAGCAAGAAGGCTTTTAAAGATTAATTTTATAAAATGATTCTAAATGGAAGCTCATGATCGTAGGATAAAGGGATTAATATAAACTCGAGATCATGATTAAAGATTATGGTTTTGGATTACACTAGACCTTTAACTAACACTACATAAACATCCAATCACATCAAGCTAACTTTGTTTTTCTTTATAAAACATGCTGTGAATATTAAGAACAAAAATAATTTAACTTATATTAATAATATATTAGTAGTCCAAGGTTTTGTTTACATTCTTTTTTTATGTTAGAAACTGTTCAGTCACTGACCAACAGAGTAAATGTACAAAAATGATTTACTTATTTCTAACCCGTATGACTTTCTTCTGTGACTATATGTTCCGTAAAATAAATTTATAAGAACATTGGACCCCACTGACTTTCACTGTATGGACAAGAAAAACAAGAAAAAAAAAAGAAAAGGAAAATTGTCTTTTCTGTTCTACAAAAGGAAGAAAGTCATATAGATTTGGGACTATTCCTTTAATTACTACTATCAACTACTAAGTCTTTCACAACTATCAATTCTGCCATTTCATAAGGGCTGGTAGGATTTACAAGAGTCTCAGTCTGTTCACGGACCATCTGACTCACATTGCACACAAAAATGGCATTAAACTATAACTGGCTTTACACAGCCTCCAGGAGTCATAAACATGCCATGGTTTGTGAGGTTTCTGGTACAGAATTTCTGAAAGATATTGAGGGTTTTTGTTTGAGGTAGTTAGTAACAATTAAATGAAAAACCCTTGAACTGTTTATTTTGCTTTTCAGAGTCAAGGTCAGTGACATACAGGTGCATCTCAATACATTCGAATGTCATGGAAAAGTTCATTTATTTCAGTAATTCAAGTCAAACTGTGAAACTCGTGTATTAAATAAATTCCAACTATAAATTCAATGCACACAGACTGAAGTAGTTTAAGTCTTTGGTTCTTTTAATTGTGATGATTTTGGCTCACATTTTAACAAAAACCCACCAATTCACTATCTCAACAAATTAGAATACTTCATAAGACCAATAAAAAAAAAAACATTTTTAGTGAATTGTTGGCCTTCTGGAAAGTATGTTCATTTACTGTATATGTACTCAATACTTGGTAGGGGCTCCTTTTGCTTTAATTACTGCCTCAATTCGGCGTGGCATGGAGGTGATCAGTTTGTGGCACTGCTGAGGTGGTGTGAAAGCCCAGGTTTCTTTGACAGTGGCCTTCAGCTCATCTGTATTTTTTGGTCTCTTGTTTCTCATTTTCCTCTTGACAATACCCCGTAGATTCTCAATGGGGTTCAGGTCTGGTAAGTTTGCTGGCCAGTCAAGCACACCAACACCATGGTCATATAACCAACTTTTGGTGCTTTTGGCAGTGTGGGCAGGTCCCAAATCCTGCTGGAAAATGAAATCAGCATCTTTAAAAAGCTGGTCAGCAGAAGGAAGCATGAAGTGCTCCAAAATGTCTTGGTAAACGGGTGCAGTGACTTTGGTTTTCAAAAAACACAATGGACCAACACCAGCAGAAGACATTGCACCCCAAATCATCACAGACTGTGGAAACTTAACGCTGGACTTCAATCAACTTGGGCTATGAGCTTTTCCACCCCTCCTCCAGACCCTAGGACCTTGGTTTCCAAATGAAATACAAAACTTGCTCTCATCTGAAAAGAGGACTTTGGACCACTGGGCAACAGTCCAGTTCTTCTTCTCCTTAGCCCAGGTTAGACGCCTCTGATGTTGTCTGTGGTTCAGGAGTGGCTTAACAAGAGGAATACGACAACTGTAGCCAAATTCCTTGACACGTCTGTGTGTGGTGGCTCTTGATGCCTTGACTCCAGCCTCAGTCCATTCCTTGTGAAGTTCACCCAAATTCTTGAATCGATTTTGCTTGACAATCCTCATAAGGCTGCGGTTCTCTCAGTTGGTTGTGCATCTTTTTCTTGCTTGGATACAGCACTCTGTGAACAGCCAGCTTCTTTGACAATGAATGTTTGTGGCTTACCCTCCTTGTGAAGGGTGTCAATGATTGTCTTTTGGACAACTGTCAGATCAGCAGTCTTCCCCATGATTGTGTAGCCTAGTGAACCAAACTGAGAGACCATTTTGAAGGCTCAGAAAACCTTTGCAGGTGTTTTGAGTTGATTAGCTGATTAGCATGTCACCATATTCTAATTTGTTGAGATGGTGAATTGGTGGGTTTTTGTTAACTGTGAGCCAAAATCATCACAATTAAAAGAACCAAAGACTTAAACTACTTCAGTCTGTGTGCATTGAACTTATTTAATACACGAGTTTCACAATTTGACTTGAATTACTGAAATAAATGAACTTTTCCACGACATTCTAATTTATTGAGATGCACCTGTAGTTTGTACTTTTGAATGGATGGAAATCCTAACCACAATGTCTATGAACATTTTAAAATGTTATTAATTTCTCCATTGCAGTCTGCTGTGTCATTACTCGAATGGGTTGCCATGTCAGTCTATTATTGTGGTATAATCGATTTCAGATTTATAATCTGTAAGCATTACATAAAATACCTTACATGTCAATCAGGCTCCTTGCTGTCTAAGTGTGCAGTAAGTTACAGTGTGCATCAGACGTTTACAGTCAAAACACTAGATTTAGATGGCAAAAAGCATACACATTATACTCTGAATAAGAGCAAAGTACCCAAACAATGACAGATTTTACTAGTTCAGAAAGCAAAATATTTCAGAAAGTCCCATTTTGGAAAAAAGCCAAGCACTTACATTCCATTTAAAAACGCAAACTAGCTTTGCCTCTATGCAAGTCAATACAGTTGAAAACCTGTACTGAACTTTGAATCTTCATATTCCTTGCTTTTCACTGACCTCATGCACTCTCAATTTTATTCTTGATGCTAAAGTTGCCAAAACGACTCTGTTGAGTGACCTTCAAATTACTCAGACAGAAGCCAGGTCAGGAGCATATATCAGACCAAGAGCCTGACCTGGGTCGACAGGAAGAAGGAGTGCACACGCAGGTCAAGGGTTTAAAGGGTCACAGACTCGAGAGTTGAGATTAACCTTTGAAGATATTGTAATTTATCTCTGAAAGGTGAGAAATAGAGATGTGGGCTTGACTAGAATTAATATTTAACCAAAAATGTTTGACAATATTAACCATATTCTTAATTAGGATACAAAATTTGGATTTTGGCAGAGTATGACTCCCCCAATAAAGAACCCTTGATGGAAAATGTCAAAACAACGGGGTATAACGAAGCACATTAAATATGTTTCATTCAGCGTATTACATTAGGAATGCATTCATCAAAAATCATACTTATGTACACACTACCATGGAAATGTTGGGGTCTGTAAGATTTTTTGGTAACACTTTAGCATAGCCCAATTCTCACTATTAACTATTATCATAGTATTATTAACATATTGGTTGAAACACATATTTGGCATGACCATATTCTATATCTCTAATCCTACCCAATACCGAAACGTAATAACTACTTTACTTACTATTAATAAGCAGCAGTTTATTGAGGCATAAATCATAGTTAATGGTTTGTTAATAATGAGAATTGGGCCATAAAATAAAGTGTGACCTTTTTTTCTTCTTCCCTGCATTCTTTGATGAATATAAAGTTCAAAAGTACAGCATTTATTTTGAAACAGAAATCTTCTGTAACAATGCAAAAAGTATTCACTATCACTTTTGATCAATTTAATGCTGAATAAAATAGTTTCTTTCAAATAAATGAATGAACAAATAAATAAATAAATAAAAACCTTGACCTCAAAGTTCTGAACAGTACACATATATCACAAAAAAACAGCTGAAAATTAAAAAAAAAGAGAGTATGGTTTGCATGAGAAACATAAACAGATTAAACCCCAAGAATTACTCCTTAGAGACATAGTAATTGACCATGTGAAAGTTATTGTATAATTTCCACACTGACCTTAATGTGTTTTGAAAAAAAAAAAAAAAAACATTACATGTACAGTCTATTCAGAGAAACTATAAACCTGTCAAGGTCTAGTAGAAACAATAGAAATCCTCAGGGTGAAAGTAGGAGGAGATTTAGATACATCAACACTCGGACTGTAGGGAAGAAGGCTGTGAGAAAGAAATGAATTTATGAGTCCACCTGTAGCGATTTAAAAGAGCACCATTGAGGTTATATGACCCACATTCAGACGAGCTTCGAAATAGTCTCATTTTCTTTTCTATATTCGGCTTCATAAATGTTTAGAAAAGAGCTCCACCTTCCACATGAAGCCATTGAGGCGCAGACCACACAGCTCTGCTGAAACGTGACCTTGAGAAAATTTCCATTTCCGGCGACCACAAAACATTTCAACATTGACAGTGACGTAGTGCTGGCTGAAATATCAGACACCAGAAAAGTGGTGTATTGTTTTGCTTCTGATTAAAAACCTTTTTAAAAATTATGTTTTCATCCACTGCAGGGATTAAAATCCGCTCTGACCCCCTCTGAGACCTGCCGTTAAGCCGTTTCCACCTCACTCCCATTTCAGCCTCGTCCTGACTGTTGATATTTTCCTTTTTCCCACAAATAATCACTCAGCGTCTCTAGTATAATTACACAGCACCTTGTCAGATAGCCTAATCCTCTTGGCCTGCTAGCGTCATGCTAAAGCATCCGATCTCACACACGGCGCCATATATGCCTGACATGAGATTGCTGCCATAAAACCGCATTGCACATGGGAGAGTGGATTAAGTCTAAAAACATGCTAATCCGCCCAAATGAGTATTTCTTGCTCTTTCCTGGCGAGCATGTGGCTCAGAAATAAAGCTCCCAAAAGTGTGAATCTGTCCATTGAGTAAATGTGGCACATATACTGTCTTAGCATCTCTGAAATTGTTAATTGCTCGCAAGCGCCACTAAATCCGCTGGACATAGCGGGGATTAGAAACTCTCAGCAGCATATGTTTCTAATGTAGGTTCCATTAGCTGGTGTTGTTTTAACCTTAAGCAAAGAGGAATTTTCCATGTCAAACCGAATAGTCCCGCTAATTGGACAGTTCGGCCATCTGACGTTAGCTGATAAAGGATAAGGATGTGTGACATTCTCAAATAAACAACATTTCTCTATATAGGGAAGGAGATCTGGTGTAAATGGAATACTGTTTAGATGGAGATCATGGAATTTTAAACGTTCTTTATCTGATTCTGCTGGTACTGTTTATTTGTAGATCATGTTTAGAAGCCTATCAGTAAAGAAGGACAGTTATGTTGCCGTTGTAACTTTAAACCTGCATCTATAACTAAATGTTAACATTTCATGTTCACTTCACATCACACATACCTAGTTGTTATTCAACTGCCAACTCTGTTGTGGTTATTTCATCAGTAGAATGTTGATAAAGTTAAAGGATAATTGAATTTCCTCAGAGTAGCATGCACAATTTTCTAGCTTGTACTACACAAGAAAAAAAAGCTACATTTATATTTAAAAGACATTATTTACTCATCCTCATGTCATTCCAAACCTGTATGACTCACTGAAAAGTTTTTTTTTTTTAAAACATTATTTCTGAATGAAGGTGAATAAGGACTGACATGAATAAAAATATATTAAAAACATCAAAGTATCAAAAGTTTTCCTCACTATTCTTCTAAAGCCATACAATAGCTTTGTGCGTCAGACTGAATTTTATTTATTTTTTCTCCCCCACTTCAGTTGGCAGTCCAAAAATCTGGTTCAGTCTTGTTTGATTCATTGTAATTGCATGGAAAATAGCAACCAATAAGTTTGGAACAATATGAGAGCAAATAATATTCAGAATTTCAATTTTGGGAGAACTATCTCTTTAAGGAAAGTGACTCACAATGTCCATGTAACTTCACTTACACATTTTTTGATGCATTGACATGAGGCTTAACATTTCCAGTCAAACATATTCGTAACCTGACAGGCGGAGCATTTAATCCAAGTCACCCAATCTCACTTGGTTTATCGAATTGCTTGGAAAGTCACCAATTTATCCTGAGGGGTTAATTTTGGCACTCACTTGGAAGTATTAATGCAAACACTGGATTCGCATACATTTGTTTAACACTGCTCCTCACCTCCTGATGTTTACTCCATCTTTAACTATTGCAAGCTTCACAGGAGCGGGCAAATTGAAAAAGTCAAAATATGAAATTCATTTACATGTGAATGTTAAATTAGTCTACAGTCCACTGTGGTTCTCTGCCATAGAAACCATCTTCCCTGTATGCAGATTCAATTTAAATGGCGGAATGCTTGTATAAAAATAAAGGTCCCTAATGAGTTCTGCACTAGCGATGAGCGACAGCTTCATAATAAGGCATAAATCACAGCAGACAGTGGTGTTTCTTTGAAATATGGCGTCTGGGAGAGCTGTCTGAGGGAGTGGAGGCCCGCGCCAATCCTTATCACCCTTTCAGGCGTGGTGTACATCATGGAATCCAGATGGCCTGTCATACATCAGGCCTTTCAGCTTGCTGACACACACGTCCACCAAGCTGCTTCTACTTTACCTAAACTGGAACTTAGTGGTACTGTGCACAAAACTCACCTCTGAGAAATGCAAGTGAAATCGCTTTTACTGCCTTTCCATCATACTCGCCCCTTGTCTTTGCTGAGGCACACCTGCGAGGGCTGAGATCTCTGAGGCACCATCATTTCGAGGCTGTCATTTGAAGGTGCCCCCTAAGGACTTTGATGGATTTTATTCTTCCCACTTGTGGCTTTGGTCTACAGCAGACAGGGCGATGTTAGAATAGATGGCCTTTGGCCAATCATTATCATTGATCTAGCTCTACATATAGTCATATGGGCTTCGTTTTTTCATCTGGTCATATATTTATTAAAATATACAGTTAAAACGTGCAATTCACACATACAGTGACTTGAATGCAATTCTGTGAGGATCACATTTTTCATTTCTAAAGAAAACAAAAGTTGGATGTTTTTGGAGGGACACAGATTTATTAAAATAAATCCATGATATAAAGAAAAAAAGGCCTCATTAAAAGACTGAAATAGTTTCTTCAAATTTCTTAGGATAAAAACAAAAAAAGATTCTCTGCTTTTTAACATTCAAATAACGTTGTCTGCCAAATTAACCAACATGGAAAACAACCATCTATTTTCCAACCCACTGGTCCTGTGTAGAGAATATCAGGTAATTTCACCGTTATATGACAAAGCAATGTTATTTCAATTTGTAAAATGTCATGTAGTATGACTTCAAAATCATAAAGTTTATGGATTAATAGTTCATGATATTTGTAACAATAAATTAGTCTTTCACCGTGAAATGTACAGTACATACAAATATAGGTCTAAGTATGTTATTACTTTTTAATTGAGGGTTATGCCACATGACATTTTTGCTATAGGTTAATGATCCACGATTATGAATACAGTATTAGTATAAAGCATCAGTGTAGAACACATCCTTTCTCTCTGTTTGCCCATTTTATTCTACGTAGGTTTAATAAATGAAAGAGACACCCATAACTGGCTGAAGATACACATGCTTGCATGCATGCCCATGAATATATTTACACTCCATTTGCTGTACCCACTTGATGATTAGACTCGCAGCCTGAAAGTAATGTCTTATGAAAATACGCCGCACGCACTTCTGCCATGTTCCCGATCTAATTTGAAGCCAGTGGAAACTGTCCTTTTTAATCATGACCGAGATCTGGAAGGCCATCAGTAAAACTCAATTATATGCCATGAGCCAGAGAGCAAGCTCAGTGTTTACACTGTAAACCCCCGGAAACTCACCTCACTGGCTCTGTTCTACCTGTCACGCGGAAGCCGTGTCTGTTCCTATATGGTCTCCCCCCACCCAGTATCAGCCAAGAGAGTGATGAGTACGGCCGTTTCTGCTCCCATCAGTGCAGCATTATCTTAAATCATCAGCAATTTCTCCCTCGTCCTGTCCTGATCTCAATCGTGACCTGCAGCATCTCCTCTGCAGTCCCCCCAAGTCCGGCTCCCAGTCGGCCCATGGCCAGCCGTTTATTTCATAGCTGTGTGCTCATGCTCTTATCGGGCCAAGAAAGAAACTGTATTTGGAGTTATCTGATGGGCCTTCATGGGGGTGCCAGGCACACAGCAGTCACAGTTGGTTACACGCCGATTCCCCACATGAAGTCATGCTTTTGAGATAATGAAATTCAGTCCTAAGGATAAAGTTGGTGAGGGAAAAGACTGGGCAATTACTCAGACCTGTTATTTTGCTACATATAGGTCGGAGGGATAATGGGCGTCCACCTCTGTTCACACAGTACGGCATCTACTCATGCTTTTAGTTCGTGTAACTGAGAGAACACAATGTATTGTTCTTGCTTGAAAGGCTGCAGGAAGTTTTCTATTCTATTCTGTATTCTAGCAGTTTTATAAGTTTACATTTTTTTATCCTGCAGATTACCGTTCTCTTTTTTTTTTTGCAGTGCAAATACATCCAGAGATCTATTAATATGTGTTCAAACGATGCTGGCATTATCATTAAGGGAACAGATTGCTGATATGGTGGTATTAAGATTAAAGTAACACTGCAGATTTTTGCTATAAAGTTAGCTATGATGACATTTACGGAAATGGTTGAACGGATGAGGCAAAAATGAAATAATTGTCACCTGGGGAAAGGAAACACATTGTTTACGACCTTGGCTTTTATGCACTTTTCCTGTTCCGAACATCTGATGACCAAATATATACATTTTCAGCCACCCAATATTATGTCTCAAACAAGTAAGTACGTTTCCTCTCCGCAGGGAGTTTTTGGTATGAGTCCACCGGTTTATAATGAGGTATGAGAGTAAATGCTGAAAAATACAGAATCAATAGCTGGAAAATGTGAAAACGGGCGCTGTCTGAAAGATGAAATGAAAATACTACAAATTAGGCAGCATGTTTTATATTCTGGTGTTGTAAATCAGTAACAACTTCATAAAAAAAAAAAAAAGAGAGATTCATATTCATACCTGGCACTTCAGTTGAAACGTTACCAAATGGATGAGAAGAAAAAAAAATAAAAATCTATCAACAAAGAGAAAATAAATTGACAGAATGAAGCTTCACTAACTCAATCAAATCAAAGAATAATTTATCATAAATCCAATGATGAAATTTCTATCCGCCATATGCCAGAGATGGAAAATGTCAAGGGAGTCAGGAATAGATTTGCAATAGTGTATACGTTACTCTCTCAAGCCAGTGTCACTGCGAGGACTCCGGTTGTTATACTGCCAGACAAGCTCCATTTTTATCCAAAAACTCAGTCCATCGGACACCCTGAGCTGATAAAAATCCTATTTGTTTCCTTATTAAAAAGACCGGTCTTTTGTTCTGTCCACTCTCATCAGCTTTGAATGTGCAAATGGTCTTCTGGCTCTGTCTGGCCTTGAGAATGAGAAATGCCTCGGAGCCTTGGGCACTAAGGTGCAATAATGTCTTTGATTTATACCGCTCTTATGTCAGCAGATTTAGAGCTGGAATATTGTATGACCCCCTGTCACTGCCAATACTTACTGAGCGGAGGAGAGGGAGTGAACGCGCTTTGATTTATTTATTTAGATTTTTTTCCTACCCCCCTCATGTGTATTGAAAGTCATTTTGATTTAAAATGATAAAACGATGGAAAGCTTAAAGTTCAAGACAGCATCAGAAATAAACCATTTGTGGACATGAGTGATTGAGCGCGTCCACAAACTCCCTGCTTTTCAAACACATCATATTTTACGCTTCTATGTTCATACATATTCAGTGCATTATTTGCATTGTTTAGAAAACGCAGCCTCAATCAATGACAAATTTAAGGAACAGAACTGTGGCGGCTGATAAATTCAATCCATGCCAGTGCGGTCTTATTGGTTGATTGTGTTCCAAAGCACATGGCTGTTTATCACATGGATAATTCGTTTTGATTAACTCCTCTGAATGCACATCAGTGGAAGTCTTTTGAAGTGCATCAAACATTGCATTCATCCCTTCGGGGAATAAACGGTTTATTTATCTGTTTATTTATTTATTTTTTCTTATTTGAATAGGTAAAGGTGCTTGAGCTGGAAGGAAGGTGACAGCAGGCTTTTGTATGCCCAGGGCATGTAAGCTTGGACAAGCCAGTGAATGGTGATGAATGCGAGTGTGGAAGACGTGTCTCTGGAAGAGACAGGAGAGAGAAACACTGCAATGCTAATACAGAGCCTTAGGTGGTTTCACTTACTGCATCCACAGATGGTCTGGGAGTACGGATATCCCTCTGGAGAATGTCATCAGGTAGAGAACGCTGTCAAAAGATCACGGGTTTCTCTCGTCTGCGCCAAGTCTCTGACATACGTCCTGTAGTGTCTGGCTCAAACATTGCGGTTTTTCAAAGGGAAATTGTATACATCTTGCGCACCTTGTTAATCTGAGGCAAACGTGCATTAAGTCATTTATTAAAAACCAGACATGTGGGTTACATTTCGGACATTTTTTATTATTATTTTTTTGCATGGGTTTAATTCCTTAAACCCAGCATGTCTGTTGCTCTGCATGCATCTGTGGAATGATTGAAATTTCCTTTAAATGGATTGGCTGGCTTATCAGTAAGACACAGTTGTTTGGAGGACCCTTATCTTGACTTCTAACATCACTATGATAAGTTATGTCCCAGCCCAGCGTGTATTAAGACGGTCTCGCCGTGCAGACGGTGCAGAGAGCCAGCTGATCCCCCCAAGCTGCCCTAACAGATTGATACTGCCGAGAAAAGGGAGAAGGCAGGTACCTGATATCAGCCACCTAACGGCCCCTCTGTCGTCTTAGCGTCTTCCTGTCTTTGTCTTTCCTGTCTCTTTCACCACTGATTAGGCTAAATATAGACCAATAAATAGACACCCCTCATGAACCTTGCTCATCTAAAAATAAGAGTTCTGTCATTATTTACTCACACTCATACGCTCCAAATATAGCTAAACATTGCTGAACACAAAAAGAGAAATCTGAATAATTTCTTCATTGATTTTCCCCATATAACCACAAGCTGCCAAGCTCCAAAAAAGCAATATAAAAGAAAGAAAGAAAGAAAGAAAGAAAAAGATGATAGATAGATAGATAGATAGACAGATAGATAGATAGACAGACAGATACACAGATAAAATGACAGACAGAGAGGCAAATAGATAGACAAACAAAAAACAGATATAAATATGCAAAAAATAAAAAAATAAAAAATCACAAAAGATAGAGAATAGATCAATATACAAAAAAAAAAAAATAGCATTGCTATGCAATGTCCAACATGCGGCATAGGCTTTCTCCTTTGGATTTCACTGAGAAAATAACAACATAGGGGTTTGGAATAACAGAGAAAGGAGGAAACACATTGAAGGATCTTGTACATTGATGTATCTTGCAAGAAATTCAATATTTATATTTTTGGCTTGGTGACCTTCTAGACTTTTTTTGTTGTCCTTTCTTCATACTAAAAAATCTTTTTATATAATGGATTGGATGTGAAATTAGGTCTGTCATTTGTTTACTGCAATATCGTCGCATCCTGTCATTGCTGAAAATAAATTAACAGACACAATAATTTATACAAGTCAGAAATTTGGAAGAGTCTCAAATATTTCAAATATCACACCGAGTGGAAATTTTCACTTCATAATGAAAGATGAAAAAAGAAACAGCGGCTACATGTGATGCCTAAAAGACATGGGGAAAAAAAATCTGAAAAATCTGACATTTCTAAAAGCCTTATACTGCAGTGGCAATGGTGCTTGAAAAGCCCCTCTAGAACTCCCAATTTACAGCTCTCTTCTTACAAAGTCTCATTGTGTTGGATGAAGTACTGAGTGCTGAATGGGCTCTATTCACTGCAGCTGGTTTTATGATGTGTAAAAGATAAGTGGCCCAGTGTCTCTGAAAGTGACGACTCTGATCTGACAAAAACACTACGAATGCCTTATATGCTGCTTATCCATTGATTTCATACTGCCATTCAACTTAACGCATGAAAACACCCTTGTGCACAATGGACCTTTGTAGAGGCTTCTCAAGCTATAGTGGATAGTATTGCTTTTCATGCTTAATGCAAGGTCTGATTAAAATTCATGGTTTAGGTCAGTTCCTTTTTACAGACAAATGAGCTGTTTAACATGAACATGTCCCACTAGTATGCATATTACAAATAAATAACATATAATCCATGCAATATCAATGCAAAATTCAGTTTGAATCGTATTAAATTAATGAATGTCGCAGTTGCTATTCTGGGACAATGCAAAGTGTTTGTTGGTGCAAGGTTTCTGCACAGTTACTGGTGACAAAACATTCTGATTAAAGTTATACATCCATCTGCTTCACCCAGTGATGTTATTTTTATTTATTTATTTTTGACAATCAACCTTGTGGACATGTGCACAGCACAGCACAGTCTGGCTAAACTGACAGCTGACATCACCCCAGGCTGCCAAGTGACGTTCCCTGGCAACGCAACCTCCTGCTCAGTCAACAGCGTCTTCCCAATGACTTTCCATATGCCCTCTGACCATTACAGCTTATTTATTTATATATTTGGTTCCTTAATTTTTGCCTCCAGCCTGACTGTTGGTCCAAAGCAGATGCTTAGCATAAATGTTTTCTGACATTTGTCATTTCCGTTCTTGAAATGAGTCAGAACTGAGGAACAAGCTCCTCATGAATATAAGTCAGGTTTGTTTAACCTTATTTGTAGAAGATTTCTCTGCCGAAAACATTCTTTTTTTTTTTTAACCATCCAAGGAATTTATAGGGTTAAAATGTGTAATGGTTAATGTGTTAATGGTTCTTTGTGGATTATGCACATAACCTAAGTCATATAATTAAACACACGTGTATTAGCTTATCTAAATGGAGAAAGTGCACTGATTTCTATTGCTTCTATACACATAGTTATAAATACGGTAACACTTTAGTATGGGGAGCAATTCTCACTATTAACTAGATGCTTATCAGCATGCCTATTATTAACGTATTGGCTGTTTATTAGTACTTATAAAGCATTTCTACATGACCATATTTTACAACCCTAATCCTACCCAATACATAAACTTAACACCTACCTTACTAACTATTAATAAGCAGCAAATTAGGAGATTATTGAGGCAAAAGTCATAATTAATGGTTTGTTAATAACGAGAATCGAACCTTAAAATAAAGTTTGCCCATATATACTTATAACAACTTGAGCTCACTCAAAAATTACATGTATGTAATTTGGTCATTTCAATCTTATAACTTCTTCTGATTCATATTTTATTAAATAGGTTAACAAAAATGGTCTAAACAATACTTCTCTCGAGATTTTAAGTAAACAATGATGACTTACATTTTCGTTTGTATCTCACCCAAAACTGCTGTATGGCTTCAGAAGACTTTGTATGACTTCTGCTTTTAAGATAGTTTTATGGTGTTATATCCATTTTGAAGCTTGAAAGCTCCAGTCATCATTCATTACAATTTAATGGAAAACAGCAACCAGCACATTAATAATAAAAATGAATAAAAAATCTATTTCTGCGTTACACAAAAGGATGAAAGTTGCCCTTTTTGTGACTATGAAAGAGAAAACTTGAAAGACGGCAGAAAATGATGGATGAAAAAATGATCCGAAGCTGGATTTGAACTCACATCACCAAAACAAGCACCAAAGTGTGACATCATGAAAAGGAACCACTAACAGCACTGATTCTTAGAAATATTAATTTAAAAATAATCTATACCATCAAATACAATCAATGCTGAGAATAATGACATCACGCCTCAATTTACCCACCAGACCAGCAAAGACAAAAGCGTGTGAAGGTACTATCCTACCTGCATAACACTCTCAACACATTAATACACCAATCATATTGTTGAGTGTTAAAATACACCATCAAATTACAATTTTAAAACTGATGTCTCAATCAAACCGGGCCGTCCTCTAGAGAGCAGACATCTCCACATTTATAAAAGGGCTTCCCATCGAGCTCACTCTTCCCTTAAACAGATGCAAAGATTAATCACTTTCTAGAGTGTTAAACACTCCAAACCTGCCCTTGAGGAGTGAAGGGTCTATTCACAAAATCTCTATTAAGGGAAATATGTGCCATGGACCAATTAAGGTACTAGGAGTGCTTGCAGAGATCATTAAGCAGGTTTGTGCGTTGCTCAGGGGCTCTTCACAGGAAGGACCAGCACTCGAGAGAGCGACAGAGTGCGAGGTGGAGCATGAGGGTCTTCTTCACCATGGGGAGTGGGGCACACCATCCAGACAAGTCTAATGTCTTTGCCTAGAGAAGAACGGTTCATTTGGAGCCATTAGTGAATTACTGAAGTTTGAAGTCACTGCTCTCCTGGCAGAGAACATTAGAGCTCTATTTCTCTCACAGACCCGCTGGAAAACAAATGATAATCGTCACTTAGTGAGAAGTTTGCACCCAGGAGGGGGCCACCGTTGAATCGACGTGTGCAAGTTGGTCAAATCTTAGCAAATGTGTGATAGCTGTTAACAGAAAGATCTCTAATATATTATAATGGAGCTTGTTATAATGAATGATCTACGACTAGTGGTATATCCACACAAGTGCTTATCAAATGAAAAATTACAATGACTGCACTGTGGTTTTGTTGAAAAAATTGTGACTAATGAGTGCACTTTTATCCACCAATTTTCTAACTTAAATATGGCCAGAGAGAGATGTCACTTTTCAGAGTTCAGATGCATTATGGGACTTCAGAGGAAGGACGCTGGCAGCCGAATGTCCCTTACTCTCCAGAGGCCTCTGTACTTTATCTACATGAATGGATTTCATAAGCGGAGATAGTGTGCAGAGCCAGTGATAGTCACTTTAAATGACCCATATCCTCATCTTTTATACATTCTGACCCCCTTTTACGGTTAAGCCATGCATTCCAGCCTCCCAGGCTGAAAGGCATATGATAAGATAAGGAGATATGAACACGTCCCTCTTCTCATTCTCGTCGAAGCTGTCTACAAGAGATGGGGGATGCGGTTAATGGTTGTTTTTGCATGGAGAGAAACAATATAATAGCATGGGTTAATTGAGTTTGCCTTGTTGTGTGAGTGCAACATATTATAGTCAGTCAATGTATAATTGCTTCTGTCAATCTCAATTTTGTCTTCGAGAGAAGGGTTGATATTTTTGTCATTTCAAGTTAAGCACAATTCTTTGGGAAACAACAGTAATTAAAAAGGCGTCCCACCCTATTCCAATTCAGCTTCAGGTTAACTCTAATACACAGTAAACTAATTTGGTAGCTGTTGAAAAAACTTGTTTAAAAAGATCTCAGAACAGCAAGGGAGTCAAATGAGGCATTTCTAAATAGGCAGTGTGTAAAACAAATATGAGGCTTATTTTTCCCAGTATGTTTCTGTGTAAAACATCTTCCCCTCTGGCTATCCTCCATGCTGTTTTGAACACTCCAGCCCGGGCACTATGATCAGCTACTCCCCTTTTCTCTCCACATGAAGGGCTTCTGCATGTCCAGATGTTGCAACCTCTTAGTCCTTATTCTTAGTGGTGGAACCAAGTCTGCTACTGTCAAAACAGCTAACAAGACAAACAAAACTTCTTTAAGACCTACTCTTCCTGGCTGAACACTGCTGCCCAGTGAAAATATTATATTATATTATATTATATTATATTATATTATATTATATTATATTATATTATATTATATTATATTATATTATATTATATTACATTACATTATTGTCACGTTTATGGTCTGGTTTTGTTTTACCCCTGTCTTAGTTCCCGTTCCCTTATTTGGCCATTTTCCTGTCCTTGTTTAGTTTGATTTTGATTCCGTTCAGCTATGTGTGATTATTTATCCCTTGTATTTAAGTTCCTGTCTGTTCAGTTAGTTTTCGTCTGGTCTACTCATTACGTTCCTTGTGTTCCTGTGTGTCTCAGCCTTGCCTTGTCTTGCCATTTGAGTTTATTAAAGACTGTTATTTTGAAAGTTATCCTCGTCTCCGTGGTCCTTGTTCCTCCCTGCTGTGAGCACCGTGACAATTATATTATATTTATTATATTATATTATATTATATTATTTCTTTTTTCTAACAGTATCGGCACTGTGACTTTTATATGACTCCACATTCTATACAGCAGACACATGCATAAAGAAAGCACACAGTTTTCAAAATAATACTATGGGTGGCCCAGTAGTCCACATCACAAAGAAATATTTATGACACAATGGAAACAAGCCACAACACAACAAAATTAGCATAACACAACAGAAACAAGCCGCAATACAATGGAAACAAGCCACAAAACAGCGAAATTAGCACAACACAATGAAATTAGTCTTATATGCTGTGATGTGGTAATTTTGTTGTGTTTTGCACTACAGGGCCACCAAATAACACTGCTGTTGTGTCACAAAATATAGTTTTGAGAGTTTTTTTGTTTTGTTTGTTTTTTTTGTCAGGATTATAGATTTAGGTCAATGTATAAAGATTGTCTTATTTGAAAATGTGCTGTCTTTAATGTCTCTGTAGAGGTTAAACATAAGATAGGGTAGAGTGGGGGAAAATTTATAATTTGGAGCGCTTGTCCTCCTAATTAAAAAAAAAAAAAAAAAAAAATAGAAGCACCTTCTAATCAAAAATAAAAAACTTTTTCCAGCTGTGGTGGCAGGACTATTTCCCATGGACCACGCCCCCTCCCCCTCCCCACCCAAGAATCACCTGCACTCAGAATCTAATTTATTTTAACTAAATAAGACAAGTAAATAGTAAATAATAAAATAAGAACAAATAAATTAATGACAATCAATAGTACAAACAAAAACAATAACAAGATACAAATAAAATTATCAGTACTTAATATTTTTCAGTTAGGTCTAACTAAAATCTATTCAACTGTACAATAACACTGGATAGTCTTCACTGTATAATGAAAGACAGCAGCAGGTTTATTTAGGCTGCTGTCTCTTTAAGACCTCATGCACAGATCTAATATGTTACACATGGCTCTGTGCTTACTTTTCTTTTTAGGAGTGCTTGTCCTCCTAATTTAAAAAATTTAGGAGCACCTTCTGATCAATAATCAAAAATTAGCCTTCCTAATACGAGGTGACATTTGACTCCTTAAAGTGACTTACAGGGGTATTTTCTTTTTACCTTTGCAATGGCATCATTTTCATCTGTCAAATTCAAAAATGTATTTTTATAAGCTTTTTAAAATTTCTATTTAAAACAATATAAGTAGTAGAATGAGACAAATCAGTTGCCAATCATATGAAATTAGTATTAATAAAAAATGTATTTGTACTACAGAGGTGGCACAGAAGAACACAAAAGTGGTTTGTACATTTTCAGACGTTTAATGAGGCTCAGAGGTGGCATGAGTGCAATTAAATTCATAGATTCATGTGGAGATTAATGTTTTAAATATAAAATTTTGAATACAGAAATATTAAAGGGGTCATATAATGCCATTTTTGTACAAGCTAATATGATTCTTTAGGGTCTAAATTGAAAGTTTGTAATATACTTTAATTAAAAATTCTCATTAGTATTGTAAGAAAACACTAATTTTACCTGCTCAAAAACAGCTCTGTTTTCAGCACACCGTTTTAGTGCGTGTGTTTTAAATGCTAATGAGCTTTGCTCGCCCGCCCCTCTGTTCTGTGGGGCGTTTTTGACACAACACACGTGGAGTGTTGCCTTGACAACAGTTGAGGGTATATTTTGAAGAATGGCAGCGGAGTCTCTGAGGATACTGTGCAACCTTATCAATTCAAACCGAGTCGGACCGGAACAGGATGACGGCCCGAAGAAGTTCGACAATTAAGGCTCGAGCGGGACGTTTCTGAATGGTTGGTTAACGTAATGTCACTTTTATCTATTTTTGTGTGTACTGTCAGGTAGAGTAGTGAGATACGACGCTATGTGTTTACTGATACGTTAGTTCATTGACAGATTGATGTTACAGCTAATGGTCATGAAAAATAAATTCGGTAAATGTAGGCTTGTCAGTGATGCGTAACGTTATCTATGCAGTGTTAGGTACAACTCTCAGGGCGGAAACACTGATATGAGGTCACGGCAGGAATTTTTCATATTGAGAACATCGTAAATAGAAAACATGCATGTACCCTGAATGTAAACATTAGCCACATACATCGTGAAGCGTGCTAGCGATTTGCAAAGATTAATATAAAGATTAATATAAAGGTTAATTAAACGTTACACTCACTTCTTCTGGAGGTTCAGCAGGAACACGAATAGTTGGTACCGATTCTTTTTTCAGGAGCAGCTTCTTAGCAAAACCAGCTTTATACTGACCTTCATTTATAAAGCAGTATGGTGAAAAATGATTCGCGCAAACATGAAAACATTGACGTTGCTCGTGGGGAATATTCCCTTCAAAAGCAAAACTCAGCCACTGTGTCTTCAGCGGTTCGGACTTAGGAACATCAAAATGACTGCTGTTTTCATTATTGCACCCGAGAACAGAACACCACAATCGCTTAGACGCCATTCTGCTCATAGACAGCTCCAGCATATATCAACAATGACGCGCGGACTATGATTGACAGCTCGCTCACGAGCAAGGGCGGGTCTGTGTTGAAACACTGCTGTCAATCAACCATCGTGGGAGGCGTCCGACCGTGTGGCGTCTGCGGTCGAGCGGCTTGATTTGAGACAGGGTAAAACAAATAAGGAGATTAAAAAACACTGGATGGATTTTTATCATTTTATGATGGTTGTGTACAGGCACTGCTAACACACATTTCAGTACAATCAACTTGTAAAAGTGCATGTACCATTATATGACCCCTTTAAATGATTTAAATAACTGAAATTATACGCTAAAAGTGAAACTGAAACCGCCAGCAGGTGGCGGCAAGTCAATGATTTCTTCACTGAATCATTCATTCAATTGATTCGTTCGACCAGATGATTCATTCAGGAATGAATCAAGTGACTCCCTGCGTCCCAATTTGTATACTATCCACCCTATCTGCCCTAAATAATATTGAAAATTACTACTACCACACAGAATTTAGGATGGATAGTATGCACATGGATATGGATAGTATGAATGGTTAATCATGAATCAAAAACGCACTTTCATTCATGAATGAAACACCGCCGTGTTTGCTTTTAGAGATGCGCAGCGGCTCAGCTGTTACTTCATTTAGAACTATTTTCGTTGATGATATAGAGCAAAATCATGCAGTACTTGTTTATTGATCTGTTGTATTAAATCAATATCACATTTGCAAACTCCCTTAATAATTACTAAAAGCTGTTACTCTCCTTATCGCGATCTGTGCACAGATGAGAGCGCGCGAGTGAGTTCTCAAGACTCAAAAGCAGGTGCAAATGTGATACATTCCGTCGGAACCTGCGGGAATCTGTAGAATGATTATTACCAGTAATAGCCTCAATCCCGCGCTGAATTCTGCTCTGTTCTCTGATAATAACCCGACTGTGAATGATGCGAGCGGCATTACTGTGTTGTCAGTGAGAAGCTGCAGCTGTGGCGGGGATGATTTTTGATGTGCCGGCAGAACAACAACAACAATGCGCTACATGTTTCTTTTCCCCTCATTTTCCCCGTTATCCCTAATAACTAATGGAGTGAACACGGAGCAGTTTTTCCGTGAGCGGGAACACAAAACCCGGAGTGGATCCACAGAGGAGTGAATACAGAACGCTTCGAGCGGAGAGAGGAACGTGCTTTTACTCCACTCCAGGCTTTGATCACATCCCCCTCAGCAGGCTGAATACACCTCGTCTTTCCCTAGTTTAAGACCTATTCAAGCTAAAATTAAGGCATTTATTACACTGTTTGAGAAATGTAAGCCTATTTACGGCCTTAAAATTATGAAAAGTGAATTTAAGACATTAAAGACAGGCGGGAACCCTGCAATTGACGGAAATCCGTCGTAGCGACGGAGAACTTTAATCCCTGTAAAGTCAAGCTAAATTTGTATTGTAACTATGGACTATGTTGACACAGGGGCGGATCTACCGGGGTTGCAACTGCCACCCTAAGAAAAAGCTGTGCCACCCAAGAATTATCACAGAATAAAATATAAATGTAAGCAGTGTTTCATGTACTACTTTTCGCACATTCTATCAGCTGCAGTTCTTATTCCTCCGTCTCAATATACTGTACATTATTCGGATCTGCTTTAAAGCCTTGCCGGTTAAATGTTTTATTCATGCGTCGGTCTGATGTGCGCTTTTTCTGAGCCCGTACACCCGAAGCGCGCGTGCTAAAGCCTGTCAAAAAGCGCCTGATTACTGAGCTAAGTTATCTTGTGCACTAATACTGTCAAAAAACACAAGGTTTATGTATAGACTCCGTTGCTTATGTCTAAAATGAGTAAGTAAACAGCTGAGAGAAAACGGATGCGTGCCTCTGTATATTAGATGCGTGCAGGTCTTAAAGGGGCAGTAGCCTACTGAACATGCTGCCGACTGTCATTAAAGGGATAGTTCACCTTAAAATTTAATTTCTGTCATTATTTACTAACTCGCATGTTGTCCCAAACCTGTATTAATTGTGCTGAACACAAAAGAAGATATTTTGAAGAATGTGGTTAACCAAATAGTATCTGGTCCACATTGACTTTTGATAGAAGGAAAAAAAAATAAAAAATACTATGGAATAAGTCACTGGGGACCAGTAACTGTTTGGTTTTCCACATTCCTCAAAATAGCATTTATGTTTAGCAGAAGAAACTCATTCAGGTTTAAAGAAACTTTTGAGTGAGTAAATGATGGTATAAATATAAAACACTTTTTATTTTGGGGTTAATTATTCCTTCAATGTTAATAAAACACCAAAACACAAAGAGAAAAATCACTCACTACTCTTGACTGAAAAACGTTAATACAGTTGATTTAATAGGAATCAATCTATATAGTGTTTTATTTTTATATTTGTTGATTCAATTTATTGAATGCTCCTGCTAAATACACCTATTGTACCTGAAAATAAAACACTGTTTTATTTGTATAGTATGTGTATTTGTAATGTGTATCTTTGTTCTCATTTTTTAATAACAAAGATAAAATAATGACAAAGATTTTTATCTTCGCCCACTTTGGCCTAAATATCCACCATTCTTTTTTAATATTTTTGTTATCTTGAAAGGTTTTGTCTTTATAATAGGGAAATTAGTTTGGCTGTAATGCTCAGACAACTTGCAAAATAGTAAAACCAACATGACAAAGAATCGTGATAAAATCGTGAATCGTGATTTTTCTCAAAAATATCGTGATATTATATTTTTGCCATATCGCCCACCCCTACTTCTCGGTTTATTCAGAAGTACTCTGAGAAATCTAATCCCGTCCGGATATGTCTGAGATTAATCCCGTAATTGTTTGGTGATCCGATTCTGCGACCGCTCGCTCCACTTTCATCGTGGATATAGGCCTTTCTGCCATATCGGACGAAACAATAACATGAAATCAATAAGAAGATGCCGATCACGAAAACTAATAGCAGAGTTAGGTAAGAGTATTGTATTGCAGTTTTCTCGATTGTTAATTTAATATAACTGATTTTAGTTGGCCCATTTTCCCAAACCATTAACCCTGCTAAAAAACAAAACAAAAAAAAACAATAGAAGCCCAATAGAAACCATCACAGAAATTCCAATGGTTTCCATTAAAATACCATTATAAACCATTAGCTTTTTCCAGTAAAACCATTACAAAATTCATTTTCATCCCACCAATAGAATCCATCACATACCAGTAGACACCATTATAGTTTCCATTAAAACCAATACAATTCCCATTATAACCATTAAAACCATTACATTTTCTATTGTGTTTTGGGCAGGGTTCTATTGTTTTTTTCAGCAGGGAATTCAGTTCTCAAAACAAAGACACACATCTCAAAAAGTTTAACAATGAGATTTGGCAGCAAAACTGATGACACCAATCAGAATCTCTGCATCCTAACAACTGAGAGAGGAGAGAGCTGAATGAATAATACATGGGTTTTATACTTACACATTCAGCATAATTACAGTACAGTACCAGTACATGATGGAAATTTCACTATTCTATATGTACAGTAAACTATAGCACATGTTGTTCACCTTCAAACGTATGACTGTCAAATTTTATTTGTAACCATTTTTTATGTGTACTGCATGTTTGCAGAACTGAGAAATGACTGCCTAGAGATATAGTCTTGTCTCAGGAGACCAGGAAACCGCTATAGTACTGTACACTGTAATGAAATTTGACCAAATGTGCAGAGGATGCTGAATTTACTTTTTGTTTTTGTTTTTATTTTTATTTTGTACTGTACTGTATTGTGGTGCATACCAAGTTCATATACAATTCTTTGGTATTTGAACTTTTCTAGTGTTTTTCATCTACTGCAAGATTACTTCATGGTAGTAAAATGAAAATTTTCTGTTCCCAAAAGTTCATTGCTGAATTATTATTATTATATGTTGTATACTGTAATAGACATTATTGAGCTGCAAAAATAATTCCTGAATCCTAAGAGTTTTTTGTTAAGTGTTATTGATCTCATGAGTGTTCATTGGGCAGGAAAGTCATCTGTGTATTTGAATTGTAAGCATTTAAGAATACCTGTAATAACTAGATTGAAAAGTTTGAAAGACAATTTTATGCTGGCTTGTCTTAAAGTCTTGTTTAAGAAACATAAATAGTTTGGTCAGTTAGATGTTCTAGATGCTTGCTAAAGTGCTGCTAGTTGGTTGCTAGGATATTCTGGATGGTTGTTAGGCTTTTGCTATGCAGTTGCTGAGGTGTTGCTGGACTATTGATAGTGTGTTTTGGGTGATTACAGACATTCCCACCTCTGGTAATAACAGAATGTCTTCTTTAATGATACAAGCTCAGAAACATTTATAACCTCTTGAAGTTTTTCATATTGTGTATTGACTTGGTGCCATGATGGATATTGAAATGTTGTTATTTATTTTTCATTTTAAACAGTATAGATGATTACTTAATGGTAATGCAATATTTGTGAACACAACAGTGCACGTCAGACAATAAATCCTCAAAAACTATGCATGCTTGCTTTGGTGTTGCCACCCCTCATAGACCCCATGCCACCCCTTTGCCACCCTAAAAATTATTTTCTAGATCCGCCCCTGTGTTGACAAGAGTGATGTAGAAGTTTTCATAATGAAGCTTACACTGGTGATGTACCGGAGAGAAAACGGATTTCACAGTAAATGATCTAATTTTCAGCAGTAAGAAAAAAAGTGTTTTAAAGCATGTTGTTTTGTAGAACATCACAGTTATATATGATATAATTTAGATAAAATATAATTTTATTTTCAGAACGACATATTCTTTTTTTTTTCTCAAACATTCTCAGTGGGGTAAAATTTCCCCAGCAAGTTGGGGTAAAACGCCCCCCAGGCAGCAGTGGACAATTACTGTAGTTATTCTGTTCTGAACATCAAATCCTTTGTTTTTCCATCAAATGTATTCAACCTAGTCTGAATCAAAATATTTGGACTTTATATATAAAATGACCTCAAGTTAGCATCAGCATGAGCTAACAATTTTTTTCAAATAGGCTATTATAATTTTGTAATCCATAATTATTGATTATATTCTTTTTTTATTTTATTTTAAGCTTAAATTGCATGTATTCTGATTTTGCTGTAAAAGTTTAAAGCAAATTGCTTTGTTTGACTGGGGGGCATTTTACTCCACCCATGGGGCCGTTTTGCCCCATAGGTGGGGTAAAATGCCTCCTTGGTACAAATTCAATTTTTGTTAAAAATCTAATAACATGAAAACTTTATAGTTTATTATAGGTTTATAATTTATGTCAGTGTCACTAAAACTATGATAACTTTTCTGAACACATTTAAGCTTTGTTTTACAAAAAAAAAAAATAATTACACAGTCCTTAAGGGGGGGCGTTTTCCCCCGCTCTACCCCTACCATTTGTTTTGGGTTTATCTAGCTGGATATGCACCAGATATAAATATTTTTAATATATATATATATATATATATATTTTTTTATGAAATGAAAACGAAAAGATGATATGTTTTATCATAGACTCTTTTGTTACATTACAATGACAATAACTGATTGCCAAGACAAGATGAGTGATGTAGGCCTCGTTTCATTTGCAGAATGATCAGACTGCATCCTCCCATCCTCAAGAGTTTGTACTCCTGAGTCGAACTTGCCAAAGCTTGGGTGCTTGTGTTAAACTATCAAAAACAGTTTTAAACAAGAGGGTTTTTTGAGACACTCCATGGTTTTTGCTTACACATACTTGTTCCATCGAACAAGTGCCTATGGCCGAATCACAGCCATATCACACTCCAGCTCGTGTGATATTGCCCATATGGCTGTGTTTCAGCTGAAGGCACTTGTTCAACACACACACACACAAATCCTGAAATAGGCTATAGCTATATACTTTTTTATAGATTCAATAGGCACATTCATATATGTATTCTAGCTATACAGTGAGTTTAGGAGCCATGAGTCAGCAATTTACTTTAGGTTTTTTTTTTTTTTTTTTTACAACTAGCATAACAATGAATCAGATAAGAAAAAATGTTAGGTTGCTTCCCAAAATTTTCCCAATTTTCTCAAGCTGAATGAACAAAAGTCTAAAAGCTGATTATATTGTCCAGCATAATTTCTGAAAATCGGACCTTTCGTATAAATAGTTCACACAGTCACTGTCACAAATTTACTTTACTAATTTGATGAGTGGCCTAGAAATAGTACAGAATATTACACATTTAATATATATATATATATATATATAGTCTTTTTCACGTGGTCTTAGACTTTTAAACCCTACTGTATGTACAAATGAATCCTACCAACCTAACTTACTAAAAATTAAAATTTAATTAAAATTAAAATTAAAATACTTACTGTTATCTGAAGGTTTTTTTTTTTTTTTGTGCTGATGATTAATTTGATGTTTATTCTCACCTTCCTGTCAAGATATTTTGACAGTAAAATGTTGAGTGCACTTAGTACGTTAGTAAATAGTGCAAATTAAGTTCAGTTTCTGATACATGGTATAATATAAAACGCGAAAGCTTTACAAAACATTAAACCCAAATGCTACCCAAAAGCAATAGACTATGGTAAGAAATTAAACACAGGCAGACATTTTTAAATGGCACTAGTTTTGACAACTCTAAAATAAAGATTAAACAAATATAAAGAGAGAGAGAGAAAAAAAGAGTGAAAATAACAATAGCAATAGACTTGAAGATCAAGATTAATTTGCAAAGAACATACTAATATAAGAGTATTAACTAAATATTAAATCATTATGTGATCATGCTATATGTAAATTCGGTTTAGACAGCCCGTCCACAAATCAACCGTCCCACCTAAAAGTCACAGTGTACCCTATTTCCATCCCTAGTACAAAAATGCATCATTGTACAGTCTGAAACAGGCTTTGAATTATATGGCACTGCGGCTTTCATCTAGAATGACTCTAGCACTAACGTCATGTTCAGATGGCATTGCGTGAATTACACAGAATGCACCTATGGCTCAGTGAACCTGTGGCACTGAAGCAGCTAATGCTCGCTGCAAGCCAGAAGAAGAAAGAGTGGCTTTTATGTCTCTCATACTCCTGTGAATCTCTGGTGTACAGCATGCTCTGGTGGGCATTCCCACAACCCTGGCCCTCATCGGCTGCCCAGCCAGCAAAATAAACCCTTAATGAGAACTTTATGAGACACAAGATGCCTCACGGGCCAAAGCTAATGTATATCTGAATAAAACCAGTGGCTCTGTGTTCTGTCAGGAGATTCAGCCAGCATGCACCAGGCCACCCGAGGTGATAGCGGGGCCCGCATACTGAGGTGTGCAGAGCGAGAGCCAACATGTCAGTATCTCTCAGAGCAAACACTGTCACAGCTAATTCTACAATGAGCATGCGATGGGGCCCTGCAATGACACAAAACAATTAGGCAGATGTTCTCACCAGCCTCCTGAGCCAGGGCAATAAAACATACTGCCACCACAAGTTATTTCACAACTCAAAATCTCAACCAGACAGGCAACATGTTCCTGGTATTATCTACGATTATATGAGATATAGGGAATGATGCTCCCTTAAGAACAGGGGGCAGTCACTGCCAAATCGTAACATATTTAGAGATTATTTTAACATGTATAGAAGGATAAAGCATCATACAATATAGGGGAAATAAATGGAAATATCTGAGTATCACAAAACCGAAAATCATGAAAATGGGCCATCTCACCTCAGATGACAAGAAGCCCTACAGAGTAAAATTATGGCAATCGGCAGAGTAAAAAAAAAAAATAATAAAATTATTAATTAGTGAAAATGTGTCATTATTGTAAAATACTAAATAAAAAAGATACTGTATGTAAATTTATGCTGATATTTTGAATTTAGTTAAATAATTACAGACAAACCAAAGAACAACCCAATAGTTCACCCAATAATAATATTTATGTCATCCTTACTCACCCTCATATCATTCCAAGCTGTTTACACTGCTCCTTTTAACACAATGAAAGGGAATGTGACCAAAGGATATCAGTGCCAAGGTCCAAAAAAACAAACAAAAAGCAATTAATAATAATACTAATACTAATAATGATATATTATAAAATCTTAAAATAATATAATCATTGAGTACCTTATAACTGTAGCCTGCACATACTTAATGTCATATTTCATAAATATGCATATATTCAAATTTGGGACACTGTGATCATTAGGATACACAAAATAAACAAAGATGCTTTGCATTATTGATGTAAAACCTGGCGTGACACATTTTGAAGCACCACATGAACACATTGGAAAAGTGTTGCCATGATAGTGGAATTTCTAACTTCGATATAGCACCTTGTAAAATATTGATATTCCATACCATTACCACGGGGAAACATTTGTCAGAACATTAAGAGCATAATATTTGAACAATTACATAATTGCAACTTTTTATCTCACAATTCTGAGTTTATATCTCACAATTTGGATTTCTTTCCCTCAGAATTCTGACAATGCTGTGTTTTTCCCCCACAACAACAACAACAAAAAAGAAGGTAATTTCAGCTTTTTATCTCACTTCTTTTTTTGTGCAATTGCTTTATATCTCACAAGTTTATATCTTACAATTCTGACTTTTCTTCTCAGACTTGCAAGTTAAACATCTAACAATTCTGAATTCATATCTCACAATTCTGACTTTTTTTCTCTGAATTTCTGGAGAAAAATGTCAGAATTTTCATAAAAAGATGTACTTACTGTGGCAGAAACGGGCTTACACAGATTTTAGATATCCAATAAAGAAGATTATTAGTCACTAATAACTTGCATTACATTATTTTTCCTCACACTAAGCTTCTCCTTTTGTGTTCTTTGGGACAAAAGAAAACCATTCCGTATTATAACAACTTGAGGGTGAGGAAATTGTGTGAACTGTCCCTTTAAATACTTTCCCTAAAGCAAAACATATTAGCCATTCAGTGGTAAACCTTCAACTCTCATCAGGCATGGTCCTAAGCACTCTCTAAAGAAATCAATAGCATCCTCGGTTAAAGCTGTAATAATGACATTTCATTGCAGATTTGGCAAACTATCCATTGTGCTATGGTTTGCACTCTAGAGATGGGTTTCTACTTCATCACGTTTTTGCAGCGTTGAGCAATGTAGCCAATCACAGACATATGTGCTGATTTCTTGAAAGCAACAGCCAATAAGAGGCATTTAAGTTCAAATCCAGGCATTAAGCAAGAAAGTTTTTGTTCAGGTGTTGTGTTCAGCACGAATCATCTCATTATAATAAAGTGTATGCACAATGTAAATAAGGGATTCATTGGGCAGCATAGATAACTTCATTGGTTATAGCTTTGTGAGATCTCGATAAACTAAGATGAGTGACAGCTTTCTAGCAATTATAATGGGAGTGCTCTTTGCGCCATGCATAGCAATGGATGGCACAAAAATGTTAAGGTTAATATTAAGGTTAGAGCACCCTCACTATTTTAAGAAGCACCCTCAGAAATTTGAATCTGGAGCCGGGCCTGACTCTCATACCTTCAGATAACCTTCTCTTGTATTTTTAGCACTGACACTCGAAGAGTGTGTTATAGCTCTATCTATACCAAAACCAAACAAGTATACACACTCGCTCAGCATGCCGTGCATATAAAGAGATGCAACATATATGACAGGCTTTTCCTGAATACTCTTGACGAATATGTCATAACTTGTCAAGCGCAAGGTGTGTACTCTCGGCTCAAGCTCACTGAGTAGGGCGCCACATAGCCACAAGATAGTTTACTTGTGATAGCACTGAGCGGAATGACAGGAACAGCTCAGTAAGGGTGTGGAGCCAAATAAATGTCTATGGTGATGCAGCGAAGATGGGCAAACCAAAGTATGCCACTGCTTATAATCTAGTCATCACCCTTTCAGATCCCTGAGGGCGTCAAAGCTCAGTGGTTTCAATGGTGAAGAACAACAAGGTTTTACGATTTTTTTTTTAAACAGCATCAGAGCCAATCCATTCTGGTTACCTTGGTAACCGCAGACTAGTTTGAGGATATGCTTTTGCATGACTTCTACCATGAGTGTCTAATCGCATACTCAAATTCAGGACAGTGCTGCTCTGCAAACCTTGACAAAAAGTAGACAGCCAGTTCTGGCAAGCCTTCAGAATGAAACAACCATGCGAGCAACTGGAGAATCACGCAAACAGTCACCTCGGGCTCTACGTTATCAGTTGTGCAGCACTTGATCTGGGGTGGGAAGTTAGCAGTCAGAAAAATGTACTCAAAGAAGGATTAAAAGTGGCATCAGCTCTGCCAAACCATCTCTGTGGAAAATGAGATGAGCCAGGCTGTGTTTTTGGCACCAATGTGCTGGTGTGCCGAGGCACAAGTGTTTACCCTAATCTGACCTGGAAGCAAAAAAGCAGCCAATGTTAAAGGACCAGTTCACCCAAAATGAAAATTCTGTCAGTATATACTTGTTTCATATTTTTATAGCCATGTTTGTTTTTTTTCTTTTTTTCTTTGTTTCTCATCCTCTCTGTGAAACAAATTGTGAATAATGTCCTGTACTGTAAATGCAATTACAATGAATACTGAGTGAAGCATTCAAACATTTAAATAAATAAATACAAAAAATAACAAATAATAAATCAATAAAATAAACAAAGTAATTAATTAATACAAAATTTAAAAAAGATGCAAAATCACCATACATTTTACATGGACTATTTTTATAAAATGATTTAAGACTTAAATTTAAGTGGCTTTAAGTCCCTAATCACTGAACACAAACGAGTGAATGAAAAAAAAAAAAAGAAAAGAAAAAAGGTTATACAGGTTTGAAATAAGATACGACTGAGGATCATAAACTACCAGACTTTAAAGTCCTTCCAATCACAACAAACTCACACAGAAACATGTGCCTTGTTGCAATGAGACACTTGAAAAAATTGTGTGTTCTAAAATTGTCTGAAGATTCCAAACATATCCTCTGACTCAATGGAATCAAAGTCTGAAGCTAAAAAATCTGTGACCATCATACACTACACGATTTTCTATTAAATCTGTCAACTCAAATCTGCAGACTGGCTCTGACTTTCGGCAACTAGCTTCGACTTATCCAAACTGTAAATTGGGGCAAAAGATGACTTTGATGACTAGTGTATTCCAGCCTTAAATGACTGCAACGAACATCCCTCTATTAACACTCAGCAGTATAGGTCAAAATATGTCCTTTTTTATAAGTCCTTAATTCGGTTTTAAACTTGTTCCAATGCCATGTGAAAAATTAGCCAATTCGTTTTTGTACTGAAGTGAACAACAGTAATCATTCTGAATTTGAATTTAATTTGAAACGGTATCATAACACAGTCTTCTGCAATGAGATTGTTTATCATCAGCTGAAAATTACTATTGATTTTTAAACAACAGAAAACTGGCAGTGATGCACAAAGTGTAATTGAATGTTTTTTTTTTTCTTCTTCTTCTTTTAATATCAGTATTGTATTAGATGAGGAATGTTGTCTAGATTGCACCAAGACATCCTCACATAAGAGAAGATTTAATTAAAATGCTTTCCTTACACACCTTACACATGCTATTAAATTACCATCATGGACGAAACCAAAAGAAAAGAGAATTTAATTGCTTGATTTTCTTCATAAATGTCAAAGTTCAAGAGAATGGCAGAGTGACGAGACTCTGGTTTGGTACTAAAGGACATTGAGACACAATTAGACATTTACAGTCTTAATAACTTACCAGTCCTCTACAAAATTCCATTAATGTTGTATGCTTTCAACTACATTGTAGCATCTGTTTTTGTTTTGGCTTCTATGTTTTATAGCACTAAATTTATATTTTTGTCAGACACTGTAATATAAACTGTGACCCGTGCACCAATACACTTCTCATCCTGGCTTGAAATGGTCAACAATTTCCTTCCATTACCTAAATAATCTACTCCAAAGGCTCTGGATGTAAACCTATCATGATGAATCTGATGCTGCCTTTCTCAAAGGGTCACTCAGGTCTGCTCGTGTTGGGTGAAGTATGCTTTGCTAAACTTCCCCTCACATCTTTGATCAGAAGAGAGGAACATCTCTCATGACGGCTTTGCTCTGATGTGGTCATCACGGGCTTCTCACTGATGAGATCAGGGCAGCTCCGTTCCTTCTCATGTGCACTCCGCCCCCTTACACACAGTCTGCTCTTGAAGAAATGAACTTTTCCTGTCTATGTACACAAATAAAACAATCTATCAGAAGCTTATAGACATATAAACCAGTGTGGCACTTAAAAGGAGTAAAGTGTTTAATCCACTGCATAACTTAACCAGTTTGGGTTTCAGTGAAGTTTCATACCAGCAAAGGATTCTTAGCAGAAACAGTACAATGCTCAGTCACAAGAGAATACAGAGAATTGAAATTTGCAGTCTGAATAAAGTCATTAACTGGGAGAGGATTTGTAATTACAAGAGTGTTTATGCACAAGCACAAAAGCCTGTCATGATAAACTGTGACTCCACTTTTGACAAATATATTTAAGGGAGATTTGCACTCAGAAACTGCACGTAAATTTCACAAATAATTACAAAGAAATTACAAGCAATACATTGAATTAAACATAGAATTTTGAATTAGAAAGTCTGAAATACTGAGAGAGAGAAAGAAAAAAAAACTGATTGATAATTGAAAAATCATTATTACAATGTAGAATAAAAACTTACAAAATGCTTACAAAATATTGCATTAGTTTGTGCTTTTAGAGTTTCAGGCAAAACAATCTAATTATGGATGATGGAAGGAATGTACAGAATACATTTTTTATAAATGATCTATGTTGTAAACAATGTGAGACATGCAATATACATATTTATGCAGAACAGATTGCTCTTCACATTTTGTTCATTCAGAGCCTTCCTCAATACACATTGTTTTTTCCTGAGGTTCCTCAAAGATACAAATCCTGCTCATTGTGCTAATTGACTAATGCATTACATATTCCTTTGGTGTTGGCGGAGATCTGAGAGGCAATTGAATCATTACATAAAATTGGTCAAGAACTGTACCCTTTGAAAGCAGAAATACGCTTCACTAGAATGTATAATATATCATCAAAAGCATTGCCCCAGTTTGTTAATGTTATATAAAGTTATATTTGTTTAATTTTTAATTACCCAAATAATTATTAGTGAAGCAAGATTTTATTCTTTATACTAGTTCAATTAGTGAGTTCTTTCTAGACTGTGAACGAGACTGAACCAGCTGAATATTTTAGTGCCTTTGGCAGCATTAAAGATAGCATGCAGTATGAAAATGCATGCATACTTTATTTGGTATGGTTACACAGTGCAAATGTATCCCATAATGACTAGAGTGATGAAAAATACATTCTTAAGGAGGTCTGTTACGATATTGTTTGATATTGTTTGCTTGTTTGTTTAGGTTTTTGTTTATGTATAACACAGGAGCTCTTTGTTGTTTTAAATTTAGATATGTGTAATTATAATCCCAAAAGAATGACTTTTGAATTTAAAAACCAGATCTCCTGACATTGTGCATAGTATTGTGGCAAAAATGAACCTCAACCTCTATCAGAGACAGAACACCCTACATGAGCATCCATTCCCACTTTAATCAAATCGTAAAGATCTTTTGTTGTAATACATTTGTTTTCACATAATAATAAGCTACAGAAATTCATGGTCATGTCTGATTGTCTGTGCCAGCTGCATTGGCTTTAGTTGATTTTAGACAATAGTAGTGTCAAATGTGAGAAATGTGAGAATTCCCTGTGGTTGCTTATGTAGCTGTCGCAGATAATGCGAGGATGTGAAATAAATGGGATGAAAAGGCAGGATGAATGCGTGCTTAGTAGACGGCACACTTTTATAGGTCAACAGTCACACAAACATACTTAAGCCTCAGTACGGTAATAAATATTTATTACCGGGCTTTCAGAACTTCTGCTTGTTTTTCGTTTTGTTTTGGAGCTGCATTTATTCAAAATATATTCATTGAATCCCTGAGTGAAAGCTGGCAATTTTCTCTGGCAACTGCTATTGCTGTCAGTTTAGTGTCCTTTACAAACTCATACATTTAAATGGTGTAGCTACTGTTTTAGAAGTTAAAGGTGCGCTCAGTAAGTTTTGTTCCAGCCAATATGGCAGTCATCTTGGACACTGAACTAGGGTTGCAAAATTCCGGGAATTTTCAAGACTGGAAACTTTCCATGGGAATTAATGGTAATATATGGGAATTAACGGGAATTAATGGGAATAAACTGGAAATTTGCTAAATTGCAGGAACTGGGAACTTAAATGTAGTTGAGAACAAAACTTGCAGCATAATCTTGGTTAAAACAACCAGATTTAATGCAATTTCATTTTAATTTCTACTCTACACATTGCTCAATCGCACACTGCTTACTGCGGGGCTATCGAGGCCATGCCCCCTACATGCACTGTGCTTATCTACCATTACATGCACAGATCATTTCTTAAATCCTGCACACAAAATATCAAAATGTCCATCTTGGTAAGTATTCATATAAATTACATGAATATTACAAAAAATGTTTAAAACTTCCTTGTGCTGTGTGTAATATACTCTGCAACTAAATTAGGCTATACCATAGTAAAAACAAATACACTGACTGAACAAACATTTAGGTGAGATAATAATAAAACAAAAGTCTAAAAATGACCCTCCCCCACACACAATCTTTCCTGTAGCTCAAATAGTAGAGCATGGCGCTAGCAACGCCAAGATCATGGGTTCGATTCCCAGGGAAAGCAAGAGCTGATAAAATGTAAAAACTGTAACTTGAATGCAATGTAAGTCGCTTTGGATAAAAAGCGTCTGTCAAATGCATAAATGTAAATGTAAATCCTCTCTAGTCACCTAAGAGGGGGATTCCTCTACATTTTCTCTGAAGCCGCACTTTCTGCATTTGAGCCCAAAGACTACATCGAAGTTTTGATATTCTAAATATATTTGATCTATGGGATTCACGTTTAACTAGTAAATACCAAAATGTGTTTATACAGTAGCTAGACAGTTTATGAGGTAGGCTATGTGCTATATAGCTCAAGCTGTGATGCTCCTTCTGCTAGCAAGTTTTCTGTTATCATACAGAAGTGCAGTACTGGTCAAAAGTTTGGACACATTACTATTTTTAATGTTTTTAAACATTGCATATCTTTTGCTCATCAAGCCTTCATTTATTTGATCAAAAATACAGAAAAATAAACAGTGATATTGTGCAGTATTGCTGGCATTACAATTTAAAATATTGGTTTTCTGTTGTAATATACTTTAAAATATAATGTATTTCTGTGAGGCAAAGCTACAGTCTTCAGTGTCACATGATTCTTCAGACATCATTCTAATATGCTTATTTATTATTAATTTTGGAAACAGTTGTGCTGCTTAATATATATATTTTTATTATTATTATTATTATTACCTGTGATTCTTTTTTCAGGATTCTTTGATGAATAAAGAGTTAAAAAAAAACAAAAAACAAAAAAAAAACATTTATTTAAAATATAAATTCTTTTTTAACAATACACTACCATTCAAAAGTTTGGGGTCAGTATCTTTTCTCTTTTTTTAAAATAAATTAATACTTTTATTCAACAAGGATGTGTTAAATTAATTTTAAAAAAGTAGTAGCAAAGACTTATATTGTTAGAAAATATTTCTATTTTGATAAACTGTTCATAAGTTTTTATTCATCAATAAATCCTGAAAAAAGCATCACAGATCCCCCAAAATGTCATTTTTAAATTTGTATTAGTTTGCATGCAAGTGAGCCTATGATCAAAAAATATATAATTCTGTTTGTATATGATACAGTTTTATAAATTTCAATTAATTCCCATAAATTCCCAAAAATTCCGTAAATTCCTGGTAAGTTTCAAATTTGGAATATTTCCAAAGTTCCCCAGACGAAGTTCCCATGGAAAGTTTCCAGAAAACTTCCGGAAATTTACCGGAAATTTTCCGCCCCTTTGCAACCCTACACTGAACGCTCTTATTTTATAAGTAAGGAATAATTGATGATGGACCGCTGAATTATTGAAAAATAATGCACATCTGAGGTGGAAATGCAGCCACAGCATAAAGTGGAATGTGCTTTATTTTTCAATAATTTAAAGGACCGGAATCAATTATTCCGCTTATACTACGGTTACAACACCTCAACGCATTGTTAAGATGTTTTATTTCTAAACATTTGTCAGGTTTTTGTCCGGTGCGTGGAGCTACTCGCGTCTCATCTCAAGCCTCTGTTGCTAATTCCAAAATACCACGTTAGAGCTAATAATGGAGGCCTAAGCTGTTGATATGCAGACTAATGCAGTTATGCATGTGTGAATAACCTGAGTCTCTCAACAGTTTCTCTACTAATAGCGGAATTGTAAGTTTATCTGCTTCATGAACAGCGATGTGACAACCTACATACTGAACAATGTCATTCAGCTTTTTAGCAGTTGCAAATTATATTAGGGGAGAGCGGGGCACAAAGTAACACTTTTTGACTTTCTCAAATTGTGTAAATCCACTTCGTGTTCAGAGTATATTTTTTTTTATCCACAGTAATTTCACACTTGTCTAGTACAAATATGTCGCTTTGTTTCATAAATACAGTGTATACGTTTTTCTGTATTTACCCTCAAAAATTGGAAGTGAAATGTGACAACATGCCCCATAGGTGGGGTACATTGTAACAGCTGAGGGGCACGTTGTAACATGACCATATGACACCCTAAAATGTTATATGATGTTATGAAAAAAATATACAAGACAAACTAAAATATTTTGTCAATAAAATAAAATAATTATTTATTTTAAATAAAATAATGGCGTTTTTTAATAATTAAAAGTATTCTGATTTTTGAGTTTGACAATGAAAATATTGCAACCATGCCTGGGACAGCCCACATAAACAAGCCAAAATGCTTTACATGTCTTGAAATAATCATTTCTGAACATTAACCAATGATTGTCAGTCTTTATTCACCTGTTTCTTGTCATTTCTCATTAAAATGTATTAAAGTAAATAGTGTGAATTACATCGCTAATGTCATAGAATAGCACGGCAGGGCAGACTGTAAGGCAGTGTTACAATTTACCCCATCTGTGCAACTTTAATTTAAAACCGGTTAGTGTCTTCTGCTAGTTACCGAGGCATTAAAAAACTATCTAAACTGATAAATAACAGATTGGAGATTAAAATAATAGCAGATTTGTCTCATTTTAAATTAGTAATAAAAACTGAGATGAAAAATTTACTTAAGCCAGAAATTTAATTTTACTATGGAAAAATAAATGTTCAGCGATATCTTCAAAAGACTTTTGAATTTTGGCGCACTTTTTTTCTCTATATAATGTTGATATGGTAACTAGTAAATACTGTAAATTTGGTTATGCTAGCATGTGTGGAAATATTTAAAAAACGTGTGTTACAACTAACCCCGCGTTACTTTGTGCCCCGCGCTCCCCTACTGAAAAAGTGTGGCTGTACTATGTGTGTGTTCATGCAGAGAGATAGCATGAAAGAGAAAGAAAGCATGTTTTGCATAGATAATAAAAAGGTAAATATGTTGGGAAATATAGAAATTATCTTCTTTATCCTATTGTTGGTCATATTTGTTTGCTTAGCCAGTGTCTTGTTTTGGTTCTTTTGCTGTTGTAAGCTATAAGGACCTGTGAAATAACTGAAATCATTTGGTGTAGTGATATGGAACTGTAATGCGGCCAACAGACTGTATATACTGTATATACAGTCTGTTGGCCGCATTACAGTTCCATATCACTACACCAAATGATTTCAGTTATTGTGTTAGTTTCAGAATTTCAAGTAATTAGACATACTTTTTTTATTAATAAAATTTAATTTAATCATTAAAAAAACAACAACAAAATGACAAATAAAGTGGAATTTGAAAAAAAAAAAAAAAACTATCATTTGGTGTAGTGATAGTTTTTTTTTTTTTTTTCAAATTCCACTTTATTTGTCATTTTGTTGTTGTTTTTTTAATGATTAAATTAAATTTTATTAATAAAAAAAGTATGTCTAATTACTTGAAATTCTGAAACTAACACAATTTAACAACAATTTATTAAAAGTTTATGAAAGCCCTATGAAATGTTTCATTTTTCCACCCTTAAATTCAGTTTTATTTTTCTTGAACGAAATTCTGTGTTTTCCATTCATTTTCTGTATTCCATTTTACAGTTTTTCTTGATTGCTTAAACACATTTCTTGAAACTATGCCTCGTATTCTCAAAACAGTAAACACAAATGCATAACTTCTAACTCAATTCCCCAAACTTCCTATATTCAGGTCAAAATGAAGCTCTCCACTCAAAACAACTCAATCTTGCTGAAAAAACAAACTTTGCTCTCAGACATGACACACAAACAGTCAAAAACATACACACTACAACACAGTTTTACACACTGATGATCAAAATAATACTACAAAACCGGTAATAAGTGTGGTACTCCCCAAATGTTTTATTCCTCAATTTACTGTAATTTACAGTAGAGTCCAGTACAATACAGCAAACAACAACAAAAATAATTATTCTGCCCCAGTATCCCGTCTTTGTTCTGGGACAGGCCAAAGAACCTCTTCAACATCACAGGCTATACTGGCCCTGGCCAGGCAGCAGGGGTAAAATCCTCTTGCATGCCTGATGTCCTTGTGTCATTGTTCACAAACAAGATAGGCAAAATGCTTAGTCATGTTGTCAATATAACACTGCACTCTGTTAGTATTACCCGATGTAAACTATGGCATCAGTTTGTATAACAGTTACTGTATTGAAATGCAGAAGGCTACGCTTCTTATGTATGCCATATATCCATTTCAATAGTACAAATTTACACATTACTGTATGTGGGATATTGTTTGAAAAAGACTGGATATGATTCACAGTTACACTTTTACTAGTGGTCTGACCAAAACCCCCAAAAAAAAAACAAAAAACTAAAAAATCACACATTACAACGTCATTGTGAAATAGAAAAAGAAATATGTGCACAAAGGTGAAAATAAACATTTTAAAGTCCACTGTCAGAATTTGTAACTCTTGTGTTGTCCTCTGTCTATTTATGCTTTCCAATTTCCAATTCAGAGAACTGGTTTGTCATTGGTTGATCTATATTCTCTTCATTAGTGAAAGTCAAGATTCACTTGAGCAATTCACGGCAAATTTATAAAAAGTCTAATAGAAATGTGTAGAAAATATGCTTGACAGTTTATGACAACTATATCAACCATTTTGTATTTACCGTAATGACTTATACGATGAACTAATGACTTGAGGTTTGAGGGGTAAGACTAGCACAGAGAACTATATAATACATTTTCAGCAACATGACAATAGCAACTGATAATGTAGGAAATCACAGACATAATCAGTTGCATGAATGTACCAAAGTAATCGCAACTTGTTCAAAAGAGTGAAAAACTTTTTTATGATGTGCACAAGTGACTAGATGATGTGGAGGTTGAACAAGTAGTTTTGAGAATTTCATTCTGATTTGAGAAATGCACCAAATCCACCGAGAAAAACTGTAAGCTGACTTTGGCCCTTTTATCTATCCATCAAAGGTTCTGATTGGTGTGTGGTAAATTTTGACTCCTAGTGTTTCCACATGGGTAATTGTGTGCTAATTGGGCTCAAACTTTGCAGACTTGAGTGAACAATATTGAATGCTAGTGCTTTCTAAATTACCACACGCTGTAAGCATGAGGAATGTAGGGAATTGTTTGTAGAGTTTTGCAGTAACAGTTCACCAAATCTGACGCATGTGTCAAAGCAGTGGAATAGTGTTTATAGTTCAGCAAAATAGGTGTGCTTTTTGAAATGATAAGCGAGATTGGGACCAGATGCTGCCGTACATCCTCTTTGGCATCCGGGAGGTACCCCAAGCCTCGACCGGATTCACCCCCTTCGAGCTGTTGTTTGGGTAACAACCCCGCGGCCTACTCGACGTCGCCAAGGAAGCCTGGGAACATCAGCCGGCCGCCCATCGGTCCACCGTCGAGCATATCCGGGAAATGAGGGAGCGGATCGGCAGGGTAATGCCAATCGTCCTGGAACACCTCACGAAGGCCCAACAAGCCCAGCAATGCCATTACAACCGGGCAGCCCAACCACGGGAGTTTCAACCAGGAGACCACATCATGGTCCTGGTCCCGACCGCCGCCTGCAAGTTTTTGGCCAAGTGGCAGGGCCCCTACACGGTGACCGAGCGGGTGGGTCCTGTGACCTATCGAGTACGACAACCCGGCAGGAGAAAAGAAGACCAGTTATATCATATCAACCTCCTGAAACGGTGGGTCGGGACTAGGACCCAGTTGGCCGCCCTGGCCATCATGGACCCCGTGGTTGTCGACGTCAACCCCTATCTATCGCCTGCCCAAAAGAAGGAGCTGGAACATCTGGTCGGTCAGTTCTCCGACATGTTCTCTCCACACCCCGGGCGGACCAACATTATCCAGCACAATGTTCGCACGCCACCCGGAACCATTGTCAGGCAGCGGCCCTACCGAGTCCCGGAAGCTCGGCGACACGCCATCGAGGAGGAAGTGCAGGAGATGCTGAGGTTAGGGGTAATAGAGCCCTCGCGCAGCCCCTGGTCGAGCCCCATCATCATGGTCCCAAAACCTGACGGCACCCTCCGTTTTTGCAATGACTTCCGCCGTCTCAACGAGGTCTCCGAGTTCAACGTCTATCCCATGCCCAGAGTGGACGAGCTGCTGGATCGCATGGGGAGAGCCCGGTACATATCGACCCTGGACCTTACTAAAGGCTATTGGCAAGTTCCCTTGACCGAAGAAGCCAAACCGAAGACTGCTTTCTCCACCCCCAGTGGCCACTGGCAGTACCGGGTTCTCCCCTTCGGCCTGCACGGGACCCCGGCTACTTTCCAACGAATGATGGACGTCCTCCTGAGGCCCCACCAGGCCTATGCGGCGGCCTACCTGGATGATGTCATCGTACACTCGGAGAGCTGGGAGGACCACCTAGAGCGGCTACGGAGGGTGCTTGTCGAGCTGCGCAGGGCCGGACTGACCGCCAATCCCCGGAAATATCATCTGGCCCTCTACGAAGCAAGGTACCTGGGCTTCGAGGTGGGCCGAGGCATCATCAAGCCACAAGAGAAGAAGGTGACGGCAATCCTCTCGGCCCCCCGGCCCACCTCAAAAACCCAGGTACGAGCCTTTTTGGGATTGGCGGGGTACTATCGATGCTTTATCCCTAACTTCTCCTCCTTAGCAGCTCCCCTGACAGACCTGACCAGGAAGGGGCAACCAGAGAAGGTCCACTGGGGACCCACCGAGGAAGAGGCGTTCCAGCGGGTGAAGGCGGCGCTCACCTCGGAGCCAGTGCTACGAGCCCCGGACTTTAACTGCCGCTTCCTGTTGCAAACGGACGCCTCTAATACCGGGTTGGGAGCCGTCCTCTCCCAGGTGCAGGACGGTGAGGAACACACGGTAATTTACATTAGCCGAAAGCAGCTTCCGCAGGTCTGTCAGGGCTCACTCCCCACCCACCCCCTGTCTCCCCTTTATTCCGCAGGACCAGGATGACGCTTAAATGGCGTTATGGTTTTGAAATTTTAGTTCAAAAGCCTGGTTATAGTGTTTTAGCAATCGAGAAAAACTGTAAAGTTTTCCTTACATTTTAGTTATCCAAAGAATTTCTAATGAATTGATTTTCATATATATATATATATATATATATATATATATATAGTGTGACGCGTGTCCCGAGCTCTCGTCAGCGTCGCCCTGGAAACGAAGGAGGAACACCTGCACGCCATCAGCACGGGCTGGCTCACAGCTGAGCCTAATCAAGCGCCAGCTATATAAGCCGCCGAGTCACACACACTGGTGAGACATGTCTCCAGAAGACAACCTGATAACGATCCTCTCGTCTTTCTTGCAGAGAGCAGTGTGTGACCGGCCAGCCAGATTCACCCGCACAGCACTGGACCTATTGCACCCGAGCACTCAAACCGATGGAGGAAGCAGGTTTCAGAGCACAGTTCAGTACACCCAGGACACACGGATTCACCAATCTTGCACAATAAACGCACCCTTCGGGGCCTTTATCGAGCCAATCTTGTCGTGTGATTCTTCCCCCCCCCGTTACAATATATACATATATATATATATTAATATCCATGTTTAGATAGTATTTTGCAGTTTAATATTCACAGAAATTAGTTCATATTGCGTTGTCATTTATTTTAAAATATTTCTCAAAATTTGGCAAATTCCATGACAATCCAAGTTACACAGTAAATTCCATTTTTATCACATTCCGCGATCCCATCTGCGCTTTCCAAATCGCGGAAATCAATGAGCCCTATTCATGGCTATGCATTTATGGAAAATAATGGCACTTCTTTAGAATCTTAAATCAATCAGAATAAAGCATTAAACAACCTCATGGTATATGTTTTAATCTAAGAATGAAAGGGTCCTACAAATGGGAGGTTAATGAGATGTGTTGCGGCTGTCATGTGATCTTAACATGGGCGTTTCCACAAGGCACCATGTTCCATATAGAATTAAAAAAAAAACTTTAAGCTGATATCATTGGAGCCTTCAGTGCATGTGAGTTTATTTCATTTCAAAAATATTTTTCAAAAGCATTATTCAATTATTTATGTGCAAAACTTTTCTAATGAGGGAAAAACTTTAATTGTACCTTTTCTAACATTTATTTGTTCTTTATTAGGTTCATGGCTTACCATCCAATTTGATGTCATAAAATATAATTTATATCAATTGTATTATGAGAATATCTATTAATTGTTTTGATGAAAAATACAGGTCACATGCAACGCTCACAAAAATAAGTAAAAGTAATTTTACTTTCTTGAATGCAAATAGATTTTATGCAAATAGATTTAGATTATGCCTAAACAGGTCTAAATGTTTTAAATGTGCATGTTTTGAGCTCTTATCTGATGTTTTGTCACAGTGAAACCCAATGAAAAAGAACAGACACATTCATATGAAACTGAAACTGGAGATCTGAACAGTTTAAACAGTCTATATGCCTTCTGGCCCCAGAAAGCTTTGGGGCTCTACTAAGACCTCCAACAATAATCGAGACAATCTGTCTTCTAAACAAACACAGTCTCTTTTGACATCAACAGACCTGACTTGAGGTGGTAAGTATCGTCTGTACATCTACGGGCTCAGTAAATGCTGCACTGTTCTGTCCAATGTGTTCCTCTGGAATATTTTGATTTATGGACCTTTCAGGCAATTACCCTGCCAGGATGTTTAGATGATAACTCAGGAGGTCTTTGCAAAACAGAGGAACTAATGAGGACAGCTGCATTGATTTGCTCATTGTTGCAAATTGGCTGAATTCAATACAATGGCCATTATAATTATTTCAAGCGACATATTCATTATAGTCCATAATTCATTCATACACTAAACAAAGAGTGCTGTTCATAGAACTGAAGGTAACAGTTTGCATGACTTTTTTAAAAAGTTAAATTCATCTACTTAATGTTGAAGTTCACTGAATACATTTACTTAAAATAATTAAGTTGCTACGATTTCCATCATGGTAATTGCCTATTTATATTAAATAATGTTTACAGTTTTTTACAGTTGCTTTGGTGCATTTCTTGAATCGTCCTTAATATTTGCAAAAAAAAAGTATGTGCATTTCTCAAAACAATTTGTACAAACAGCACCACACAATGGATTTCCAGCAAAAGCCTGCAACTTACGCAAAATCTTTAGTTCATCTCTCAAAATTAAGTATTTATGTCAATGAACACATCAGTGCCATCAGAATGAAAAGTCTGTGTGTCATTGTTCACAAACAAGATAGTCAAAATGCTTAGTCATGTTGTCAATATAACAGTGCACTCTGTTAGTATTACCTGATGTAAACTATGGCAACAGTTTGGATTACAGTTACTGTACTGAAATGCAGAAGGCTACGCTTCTTATGTATGCCATATATCCATTTCAAAAGTACAAATTTACACATTACTGTATGTGGGATATTGATTGAAAGAGACTGTTTCGAAATGTTTGAATTATCGAGGATATGGTCGATCTCCCAATATTTAGCTGCACCCTTCAGCCATTGTAAGGCCATGATTGACAACATGGTCTACAATAGTGGCCTTTATTTCATCTGATATAAGCCTCTGTCCTTGGCCTCTTCTGCCTCTTCCTCTGTTTTGCCTCTGTACCCTTCCACCATGCATCCTTACTCCTCTTCTTCCTCTCGGCTGTTGACCCTGATCGTTTTCTGGATGTTCATCCATTGTCAGAATTTGTAACTCTTGTGTTGTCCTCTGTCTATATATGCTTTCCAATTGAAGGTTCATACTGTATGTACCTTTGAGCTATTTCAGAGAACTGGTTTATAATTGGTTGATCTATATTCTCTTCATTACTGAAAGTCAAGATTTACTTGCACAATTCATGACAAATTTACAAAAAGTCTAATAGAAATGTGTAGAAAATATGCTTGAAAGTTTATGACAACTAGATCAACCATTTTGCATTTAATGACGTTTACGATGAACTAATGACTAGATGTTTTGAGGGGTAAGACTATTGCACGGAGAACTATATAATACATTTTGAGCAACATGATATTAACAACTGATAATGTAGGAAACTGCAGACAAATGTATATAATCAGTTGCAAGAATGTACCAAAGCAATCGCAACTTGTTCAAAAGAATGAGAAACTGCTTTTATGATGTGCACAAGTGACTAGATGATGTGGAGGTTGAAAAAGTTGTTTTGTAAATTTCATTTCTGATCTGAGAAATGCACCATAGCGACTGAGAAAAACTGTAAGAAGTTTTAAGGTTGTGTCAACTTAAAACAAGTTCTGTGCAAATTGTTTTCTTTATTTACATAGTCCTAAAATGTTCATTATATCTTTTCTTTTTTTTTTCCAAGAAGTGTATGTGGAAAGCTCAGTGCATGTTGTCTTCTCATGAACACTCACAAGAGTAGACTCACTACACACACACACACAAACACACACCTCAACACTTGATGCGTGAAACATGTTAAGTCATTTTAAGCAGAGACAAATGCATCCTGACATCACAAGACAAGAAAATTAACGATGTTATTAAAAGAGTCTAACAATCCATCCATTTTATCCATTTATTCCCCAGTTCAGTTAGTTAGCACATAAAATAATAAGTATTTACAACACAGACATGAGAGCTACTCAATTCTTGCATTAATAAACAAGTACTGTAGGAAAAACTGCAAAAGGTAACAGATTTTAAAGTTATTTTTAAAGCTTTCTTGCCTCAAATTTGATAGCACAGTCATGTGTGAAGGTCAAGACAAGATCCAAGCTGGATTCAAACTCAAGACAGCTCCACATTGGAGCATGTTTGCCACCCACCAGGCCAGAGCTCTAAATTGTTTACAAAATTTAACAGTAATAATGGCTGAATCAAAAGGGTCATGAACTGTCATGTTCATGAACATTAACTTTTTTTTGTACTGTTCTATGAGGTACAATTATAACGTTATCAAGATTTTTACATAAAAAAACATCGTGTTTTAGAAGTAATAGGCTATTTTCTGTGCTGTTGTAAGTCCCCTCAGAATGCTCTGTTTGAATAGGCATGGTGGATTGTAGACTTGAAAGTAAACGCCCACTGCTATTATTGGCCAATAGTTGTGTATGTTTGAGAGCCTACATCCTTCATAGATGGACAGTGCTGTGATTTAGGGTAAAAACGATACTCAGTACATATCAAAAGATCTGTAATAACAAACAAAGCCATAGTGATCCCATAATGAGAAGAGTTACCTACACTTTTGTGGTGCGACATCGTATCCAATACAGTCGGCACAGCATCGTCTCTTAGTTTCATTCTTTCTGAAAATCTTGCATCAAATTGTGCCTTGTTTGTAAACGAATCCACAGTCACATGCCATGAACAAAGGACCAAGTTCTTACTGATGTGGTCCAGAACTTCATTACAAATAAAGTTCATCAAATCAAGTTTATCGTTTGGTTTCTGTGTAGACTTGCATTTGCCGCTCTTGTAATTTAACAATAGTCACCTTTATTTATATAGCGCTTTTAACAATACAGATTGTGTCAAAGCACTTAACAGTATCAAATTAGAGGATAGAGTGTCAGTAATGTATAATGATAAGATTAAACACTCAATTTTCAATTTTCAGTTAAAGGCATTTCATTATGGAATTCAGAGATGTCATTGTCTAGCTCAGTTTAGTTTAAATATTATCTGTGCAATCAAATCGGCGATAATCGCTAGAAATTAAGTGTCCCCAACTGAGCAAGCCAGAGGCGACAGCGGCAAGGAACCAAAACTCCCTCTGTGACAGAATGGAGAAAAAAAAAAACCTTGGGAGAAACCAGGCTCAGTCGGGGGGCCAGTTCTCCTCTGACCAGACGAAACCCGCAGTTCAAAAGTTTATATTTCTATTTTAATTTTGTTGCAATTTCTAACAATAGTAGTATTATGCAGTTAGGTATTTTATATATTTTAGTTATATATATGCGCGAATCGGTGGGCGGGAGCTAAACAGGCAGTGATGCAGAAGCAGGCGTTGATCATCTTCTGCGGAGGCAGTGCTTTTTACACTATTACATCATAAAATCATACATTCCACAACCTGTTGTTTTAGCAGATTGGCTTCAATATAAGCTGTTTTTAGACTAACAAGAAAGTTTTGAGTTCTGAAATTACAGAATGTTTTTATAGTACAATGACCTCTTATATATCACAAGATCAAGGGAATTTTGATTTCTCATGACCCCTTTAATATATTATACAATTTTTACAAATTTAAAATACATCCAAAATATACAAAAATATGTGTAGACATTTACGTTAGTTACATAGTAAAATACATATTTAGTTTTAAACATTGCCTTTTTTATTGAAAGCAAAGCAGAGAAAACGATATACTTATTGAAACTTGAATATTTCAGAATGATTGTTAATATATCTATATTAAAATATTAGAGAGAGATTAGTATTTAGAGGGATTCATTTTTTTTTGAGTAGATAATAGAAAGTAAATAAAATTTATCCAAACGTGTATCTAAAATAATTATGTTTATATTAGATTAAATGTATAAATAAAAAGCTACAATAATAACAAATATTTGGTTATTTTTAGGCATTATTTACTAGATCAAATGTATATAATCTGTGTGACTCATCATCGTCACAATGACAACACTGTCTAGTCTGTCTGTAAAGATGATTTTTCTTTTTTTTTTGTTCAGACACAGGAATCTCAAGGGATAATCCATCATGGGACCAAAAACATACAGATACATGTTGGCTCACTTTCATTGTAATTTACATGATTAAATACCACTGTGTTGTCTACAGTGCCAGAGCCTTCTGTTCTCTGACTCTTTCGGATTTCTCTTTCCATTCTTCTAAGCGCACTGAATCCACAGAGCACATTTCCTTTTCTTTTTCATATTCAAATCAATCAGCGATATCCAGCTCTGTGAGCTGCTACACCAAATGCACCACCACAAATGTGTCATATGAAACAGACTTAATTCGAATGAGTCACGTTTAAAAAAAAAACAGCTCAAAAGCAATGCCACGGATCCATTCATTGCAGAACAGGATGGCATATGTCTAATCGTCCCTAGAGAAACAGTTGGCTGTGTCATTGCCCATGGAGAGTTGGCTGGGAGGTTTTAAATAGGTAGTCACTGACAGATATAGGGGTCACACCTGGCCTGGTGTAGCAGATAGTCAGCGCCCAGCACTTCCCCTGCTGTCTTTCACAAGGCAGGGATTTTGACACTTCCTGCTCAGGGGCTCTACGGAACATGCCTGCTTCCTGTCACCTTGCCGTTGCCTTATTGCCATGGAAGTGAATGCGACTAGACAGTGCGATAAGCGAGCCACTGAGAGAAGGAAATAAGGAAGAAGAGACGCACTGTACTGTGAAATCTCTGATATATTATAAAGATGTTTTGTGAGATGCCGCAATCACAGCCATTCACATTATTCCAACATGAGTGGGTTCAGAAAAAGCATTTATTGATAAACAATGCGGCCAATGTGTTAGCTAAACCTTTCATCAGACTTCAGATATGGGTGGTGGGAAAGTTCAGAGATGCCCTCGATCCACGACTCCAACAAATAGCCGCTTCATGTCTGAGGAGCCTGGGGTGAAAGGTCATAGCAGCGTTCGCCATCTGGGAAATGTCGACCAAATCTTCACAGTGATCTCGTCTGAGAGGAGAAGAAAGCACACCCACGTTGAGCTTTCGCTCTGAAAAAAAAAAAAAAAAAACTCAGTCATCGCCGATGTTATTAGCATAAGATGAGAGCCAACGAGAAACTAGCACATGAATTATTGCAGCTGTTGGGATATTAGGAAAAGGTTACATGCACTGACCTAGAGGAAAATGTTAAATATTCTATAAAAAAATGCAATTTATGTGCTTAACCTAATAACCGGGGAAATACAACAATTCACGCATTTTCATGCTAACGCACGCGCTGGCTTGTCTTTCGCTGGAGCAGAACGCTGTGAAAAGCACTGTCTCCATGACAATGTGTGTGTGACACATTGAGGAACCGAAGCCCCCCAATGGGCTGCTTGCTGGTCATCACGCTAACAACCTACCATCAGCACCACAGGAGAGGAACTCAACCTCACACTCATTTAACACACTCACACCGCCACCTGTGTCTGTCACCACCCCTGCCACAACACTTAGTGCAGCTCCGGAGAAGAAGTAAAGTTCATGCTGTGTGAACGGAGATATGATAGAAGAGATTCTGTTTTCATCCTGAAATGATGAACTGCAATGTACACACACATCAACAGAGCAATAAATCAACATACATCACTGTCTTGGAGGAACTTCCTCTGTTTTTTTACTCATTCATGCATTAATTTGTCTTGCCATCCTTTGAAAATGCTCTTAATATAATGCCATGAAATGCATATTACATTTAGAATTGAATGCACGTGCAACAGCAATTTTTGCAGTTATTGTATATATAGCTTAATTTTACAAGTGATTCGGTTTTGTTTAGGGGTACACCATAGAAATAAAAATAAAAATAAAAATATTATACTTTTAATTGTAAAAGAGTGTAAAAACGCTTCGGTAAAAAAACATACTTGGTTAACCATAAGTTAACTCTTTACCCACCAGGACTCGCAAAATCGCTAGCCCGACGTCCCGGGGATATTGTGTTTTCCAGTCGGGCTACCAAAATGTATCACTGCCTGCCTGACGGGCTCCTTAAATACAGATCTCCCACGGATCCTTAAAAACTCTTAAAGTGAGTTGTATCAAACTTAAGACCATAAAAAGTTTTAAATACGTTAAATGGTATAAGAAATGTCTTAATTATAATTTCAAGAGGTTTTACAGTTGGGGACGGAAAGACAAGAGTCGCGCGATACGGCAGGATTAAACTTCAAAGGGTAATGATGTCATTGAATAAATATGAGCGCTGCACGTTTCAAGTCAAAACGCGGTGCGGATGTCTTTATGTGAATGTCTCTGAAGGGAACCGACTGTCCTCAGAAACGTGTGGTTGGCATTTTAATTTCACCTATAATTCCTGATAAAGCAGCGTTTATGAGCGCAAAGCTGCTTGCGTTTCCGGGGAAACCGCAATATCTCAGCGCTCCTAAAGCGCCACCTCGTGTCAGAGAATGAATTTGCATTTCCAAATAGCCTTTCTTGCTGTTTATGCTCAGATCAATGCAAATATCAACTCATGTTTTACGCAGCAAACACATGGTTGTAAATGAGAAAGAAGTCAATGTGCCTTCTAAAAATCTAAACAATTAAGACAGTAATATTTATACGTTTTAAATTAACATAATTTATATGCTTGATTTATCCCTTTTCATAAAAATGGTCTATAGCCTGAAACACTGTTGTATAAGATTTTTGTTTTTGTGAAAACCTGTATGTGAACAGTAAATCATGTAATTTTATGGCTCAATACTGTATGTTACCATAGACATTGTCCAACCCCGCTCATTCTGTGTTCATTTTACTTGTGCAGCTCTTAAAAAGGGTCATACATTTCCTTAAATTTATTTTTTAAAATTCTGTGGATACCCTGTAAATAGTGAAATAATTTTTTAAATATTTTTTGATATTTGTGTATTGAAAATATTTTTGATTGACATTTAAACTCCTATCTGATTTTCAATATTTAAAAAAAAAAAAAAAAAAAGGTAATTTTTTAATTTGGGCTAGTTAAATTAATTTGGGCTACCAAAATCCGAAGAGTACCTGCCCGAAGGGCTACCAGGGATTTTTAAATTTTGCGAGCCCTGCCCACTATATGGTGAAAAACTGTAATAGATATAATAGGACATTTCATGTAATTCTACAGTAAAATACTGTTAAATGTTTTTCAGTTTTTTTTTTGGAAGTGAAAAAGAACAAGTCATCTTATTTACAGTGACTATTAAAAGGAATAATAGTCATTTAATAGAGTACTTTTTGGCTGCGAATGGCACAATAGTAGTCTAAATGCTTGAAGCAGCAGGATAACTCTTAGAAATACATTTTACAGTATATACCTTATGGATCTACAGTATAGAAGTTTTTTGAACCATTGTCAAAAAAACAAAAACAACAACATTTTAAGTTAACATTTAAACCAAATGTAAAACATAAAGTAAAATAAAAAGCAAAGCACAATAAATAAATTAATAAATAAATAAAATATATATATATATATATTTGGTTTATGTTCTTTGGAACTGACCAAGTGTGGTGAATCACTCACCTTGAGCTGGTGAACTGTCTTAGAGCCGTGCTTATGCATGACTGTACTCATCATGTGAGACATATTTCTAGTCAGCCATAAATATGTGGCTCTATTATGGGCTGGCTAGCTCTGGCAAGGTCTGCCATTAAAGGCAGGAACTGTTACCTTTGGAGGGGGTAGGGTTGATAAAACAAAGAACAAGTCATCCTGCACAACAGTGTCCCCTAGTGGTAACTACTGACAAACTTTCCTGTTGGGAAATCAAATCAATCTCTGGAATATTGTCAGTATACACAGATGGGGTCAGAAGTCTGAATCCATTAGTGCAAATGCCTTTATTTTGTATTTTATAATATGCTTTTCCTCTCTACAAATTACCTTATCAGCATAATCCAAGTTTGTACAATTGACATGAATTACTGAATATTTTAGCTTTGGTTTGTCTTGTTTTGATTGAATGGCAGCAGCACTTGAGTCGCGTGAACTCCTCAAGTTTGTGTAAAACCAGGGCCCGTATTCATGAAAGATCTTAGCTCTAAGAGTTGCTCTTAGTAACAAAATTCTAAGAAAATTCTTAGAAATGTGGGTGTTTGCCCTTAAAATTAAAGAAAAGATCCTAGTAAAGAAGAAAAGTAATTCAGAAAGCACCTTAACCCTTAAAAGAGGTCTTAAGGTCCAAAATTGTTAGGAGTACGGACGAGGACTTTTAAGAGGCTTTAGAGTGTCTTTAGCAGTGGACAAAATGGACGAAACATGAAGAGGGAGAAGAAATGTGTTGCACACAATGCATAACAGTGAGTTGATAATATGCTACACATTAGATGGTGCAGGGATCATGTTTGTGACCGATCTTATTAGAGACACGCTAACATCTCAGACACCGCACAGAAATGCCATAGCGCCAGAAATGGAAGTATTCACTACATTGACATATTTAGCAACTGGAAAAATGCAACTATGCAGCAGCGATGATTTGGGTCTGTACCTGACAGCACTTTCAGAACCTTAGTGTGTCGCTGTTCATTTCCTATAAAATACGTTAAGTATGACAGCATGGTAAATAAAAAATAAAGAATATATATACATATAATAACATAATGTGTGTGTGTGTGTGTGTGTGTGTGAGAGAGAGAGAGAGTACGGTAAAACAGGAAAAATTACGCCTGTAATTTCAAAGTGAAGGTTTAAAATAAACCCTACTCTTAAAAGTGCTCTTTTATTTCCTTCTTGGACAACCAACCAATCACAGTCTTCAAAAGACTGTGTCATAGCTAGCAACGGGGTCAACCCCACCTCCTCACTAAGATAAGTTTTCGCCTTTTTCTCGCTAAGAGTTGCTCTCCGATTGGTCCTGAATCACTTTTAAGCTAAGACTCCTAATTAGACATTTTTAAGCTAAATTAGGAGCTCTCTGAGAGGATTCTTAGAATCTTTAAGAATACGGGCCCTGATTGTGTTCTCCAGTATTATTTGAGATGATCCAAAGAGCATCATGTGGAAGCAAACTCACATGGTCAAGGTCACAAAATTGGATTATTTGACCAATAGAAATATTCTTGTTGTTTATTTTAAATTTTGAATTTAAAATTTTTTTTTTAAGTTTTTTTTTTTTTTACATTCACTGTATAATGATTCATTTTGCCAATATGTAGGCTATGAGTAAATTTGATCCATTTAAAATTATTTGTCATACAATACAGCTTGACTGTAATCTGCATCATTTTTGTTTATGCAAAAATGAAAAATTAACAATGAGCTTGTCCAACCCTGGCAACCCACCGACCACTCAATTTGCAAAGAATTAAGACTCTCTAACCATGCATGAAATACATTTTGTCTGATGCAACTGAACACAACAGAGACTCTTTCCAGCTCCAGCTCTTTCTAAGTCCTCCAGCCGAATCACTGTAAGCCACTACCAAAAGAAATGTCTTTAGAGAACCAAAAACAAAAAAACAAAAGTAAACCCTAACTCCATGCAGCATCTCTCCAAAACACACACACACACACACACACACATTAGCATCCAACAGCTAAATAGGATCTCAGAGACTTCACTACAGCTGTGAATCAAGAGGTCTTATTGACTTCATTACTCATCACTGTTGTAAGTGAGAGAGGCTGCATGATATCAAAGGCAGTTTAATTTAATTGAGCCTTCAAGCCGCCTCACAAATGTATGTGACTGTATTCAACCTACCTGCTCACCCAAGAGACACTGAAAAAATCTAATAAGTCATTCAGACACAATATGTTAATTGACTTTTTTGCAGCTGGCAGACTTAATTAAGCTCTCATTACACTGGAGAGAGGAAAGAGACAGAGGCACTTGCCATTACAATCTGCCTGTGTGCACAGCAAAGCTCTACTGAGAGACATAGTGATAGCAACAAGGTGAGTCCACCCACACTGCTGGAAAACTGCAGGCAGATATTATCACAGAGGTAAAACCGAACCCGACCACTCCCCTGATTAAAGTATAGTAGTTGCGAAGGACTAAAAACTCTACAGGAAAACCAAGGATTTCTGTACTATGCGTATTACAGCTAATTACGTACAAAAGTTTTTGTGGAGTGATAAAATGTACATTTCCTTTTAACAGACTTGTACAGCTTTAGACAAAAAAAAACTTTTTAGATTATTACAGTTCATTAAAAATACCACTGCGAATCTCAAAAGTCACCAGTACAGCAATAAACTCATCAATGCTAATGGGCTTGATGCAATAACTCAGTGCTTTTCTAATTACGAGGACGTCTATACTAATTACAGCCTGAATGGGAATGAAGTCTAAACATAGAAAACATTGATGCAATAGAACTGTCACATGCCTCAGATTTGGAGGTACCTTTGAGCTGTTTTCACAGAGACGCTGTGTGGTTTTTGATTCTCATTGAGGAACTACAAGGTCACTGCATGCACTGTGCTGTGAAACACTCACATTACCAATAAACTAGGGCTGTCAGCATACAACATTTTTAATAAAATGAATTGTGGCAATTAAGAATGCATGATATATCAATACCATATTGGTTACTTGTCGATACTGAAGACTTTAAATGCACATTTCCCCTAATTTTCCAAAAAAAAAAAAAAAAGATACAAAAAGCTGTCACTGCGGATCCTTTCAAAAGATAGACATCTGCACCTTATTTACCCTTAAAGGCTGAATTTTAGTACCTTAAAGGTACATTACGTAAAGTGAACATGGTACATATCTAAATATCTAATATCTATATCTATTATCTACATATCTAAATGGTACATATTAGTCTCTTTTGAAAAGGTACTGCTGCAGTGACAGTTTTTGTATCTTTTTTCTTTAAAGTGTTCACTTAAAGTTAAAGGTGCACTAAGCAATTTTTGAAAAACGCTTTTGACCGCAGAAACACACTTGCAGCCAATCAGCAGTAAGGGGGCGTGTCTTGTTATGATAGAGAGAAGAGAGCACTCAATTCGAGTGTACAGGATTGATATTAGCAGATCGACTATAGATAGAGAAAACTGGAAGATAAAAAAAAGGAAAATATCGGAGGAACAAAACATTAAAAAGAAGGGTTACAACCAGGCCGTAAGACCCGTGTAAATATCGGAGCATCTTTCCAGCGGTGGAGAGAACTCAAGGAGTGGGAAGAGCTGGAATCAAATGCCGAGGTTGTGTTGTTGTCCTAATTTTAGTTTTAAATGTATATTTTTACTTAGACAAAATAGTACAGAATTTTAATATTGTCCATTTATTTATTTACTCATATTATGAAAATAATTATTAGCATATATGTATTTAATATTGTTGCATCCTTAATGTTGATAATTTGAATTAACTTTCACACATTAATCAAAATAACTGTCTAAAAATGCAAAGACACTACAGACACAGAAATCAATAATGAATATATATCTGCAATATTTTTAAATGCTACGTGCAGACTTAAAGGGATGCATCGTATGGACCGTTGTACTCTCGTGTCAAAGACTGACACAGAAGAAGAAATTGTTGAATACAATCATTATTTTTTGTTTTTTTTTGCACAGAAAGTATTCTTGTAGCTTCATAACATTACGATTGAAACACTGATGTAAGTAATAGTAAGTAAGTAATATAAACAATATAACAATATCCTTACTACCTTTCTGGGCCTTGAACATGTCAGTTGTGTTGCTGTCTATGCAGGGTCAGAAAGCTCTCAGATTTCATTAAACCTCTATTGTACGTGGTTGCCATATGGCAACAATTAATTTCTACTTTTTTCCTTGTTATTCTGAAAAAACAAAAAAACAATATATTGCAATATGGTAATTAAATGGGTCGGCCTTAAGGTAGTCAATGATGTGCTGTTTTTAAGTAAAATTACATTTGAATGTTCCTCCAAAACACTTTTTTTCCCCACTGTCACCCTCACATGGAATGCACCTGTTGAAGTGCTCCAGAAATTGCTAATCCTCATTTCTGATCATATCTTCTCAAGGCGGATTTTTATTTTAATTTTTTTTGGTTAGTAAATTACATATTTTTATTCACAAATCATTGTCTAACATAGTTTTACTGTAAATTGAGAAAATTTCAACACTGTACCATTACGGAAAAATAGGTGTGTTGCTATATGGCAACGCTGTACCACGGTGGAACTGAAGTAATGTATTTCCCCATTCTCCACTGAAAGGGCAATAGGAAGATTGCAGATTTGGCTCTTCCATGTGATGACAATGAGGATGAGTTGGCCTTCAGTAACCGTAACAATGAGTGTGTGTGTGTGTGTGTGTGTGTGTGTGTGTGCATGTGTATATGTGTCTGTGTGTATGACAGATTTTGATGGAAATTAAGATTGGATCCATCATTTTTAAAAAGAAATGTGCATTTCAATTGAAAAGAAAATCATAATTTATTAGAAAAACTACTATTGTGTATACTATTTTCTATTGTGGTACACTGTTGCCATATGGCAACGTTTTCCTAAATACCCCCATCTCCCCCCCCAATGTGTATAATTGAAGCTATTTCAAATGTGCTATATAAATAAACTTGCCTTGCCTTGCCTTGCCTTAAGTCCAATTACTTCACAAATCATTTTTTTTAATTATGTTTTTCAAAGTCTCATGCCATGTTGCACTGTGCAAAGTTAAAATAGTTAATCTTTGAAAAACCTTTGCATACCACCTAGTTGTCATTAAATGCAGGAATGCTTCCTCTGTGCAAAACTGTTGCTAATAGCTCAAAAGAGGACAAAGGGAAACACTGATGGTACCTTCAAGCTGAAAGTTTTTGATTTCCTTGGGCAGGTTATGAACAGAACGCCTGGCACACTGTTTGCACATTGCCATCACTGCAACAGGAGGGCATTATTTCATAGATGTTCTGGGGAGAGACTAAACAAGGTTTCATGGTTCATAAGTTTTTCCTCCAAGGTTGAGAATAATACAAACAGTTTTTTAAACGCATGTCTTCCCACAGCTTCTTCTGGTACATCTGAAGTATTTATTTATGAATACACTGCACAGATATACATGTATTCATATAAGCCCAGCTCCTTCCATGCTCAAATGTCGAATTTGGAAATGTCTTCCAGACAACTACATGCCCACCACACTAAACAGCACAGCAGCAGTCCAGCAGAAAGCGACATTCATTATTTTCCTCCCACTGTTGTTGAAACAAGAGCTGTGCTTTTCCTTGTGCAGTCAGTCTGGTCAGTTGCCGTGGTGGACGTTTCTCTCATAAGCAGAACTCTAAAGGCTGGATGAGACTTAATGAGCAGTCACACAAAACCATCTAAGATCCTGCTTGGCTCTCTCTGACCTTCTCTTGTCGACAGGCTTCTCCTCTAAACCAATTCATCTTATAGTGCAAAAGATCTGCAAGTAGGACAAGGCCAAAGCGAGACTGGACACTTGTCAAAATCTTCACTTCAAACTCTACCCGTGAAAGACTTTGTGTTTTTCTATGAGTCTCCTCAGCCACTTTTGGTCACCTAGAGCCCATTTGAAAGGTTCATCCAGGTCCAGAAATGTCTTCCATTGGTTGAACAAATAACCAGAATAGCTAACTGTCTAACCACATTAAACAAAACCTCAATGCACAAAACCTCAATGCACATATCTTATGTAATAGATATATCTATTTGTCCAAAATATAATTTGATTCCAGATGTATCCTTCATGTCAGTAATTTACACTTTACAATTTTGCTATTAAGATTAGTTTAACCCCAAAAAAATAGCTATATCTGATGGACAGAGGCAAAGAAAGCAAATATTATGTTATCAATTACATGTTTAAAATATTACCAAAAAGCACTGATAGGAAATAGTTTCCTCTGTAAATACAACAATAATAATTTTTTTGTTGTGTTTTTATGCTATTAATGTAACAAATGTAGCAACACAGTAACATCAAAACCAACTGCAAGCATTGTGTAGTGTCTTGATTGGTTTGAAGAAGGACTGTAGTACATATATGAGACCTAAACAACAGCTGCTGCTATGAAGAACATCTCAAATCAGTTAGTAATGAGGTTTACTTTCTTTTAAGACTGTTTTGTGTATGCGTGTGTGTGTGCTAACTGCTGTGCCGTGGCTCCAGCAGGGACCCTGATTTACCAACAGCTTGAGTGTAAACTTGATAGCACCCACCAAAAAAATAAAAATAAATAAATAAATAAATAAAAAATATGTCCAACTAAGGTCTACTGAGGATTCAAGCAAGATAGCATATCATGTCAGATTTTGTGGGTTTCCTCCAAGGGATGTCATTTCTCCAAGGAGGCGAGGAAGGAAGTACTTCTTCAAAAAAATTTGGATGAGAAAGTAATGGTCAGCACTAAAAAAAAAAGGGCAAAATATGAGCTCAAAAAAAGTGTAAGGCAGGCAGGAGGAGGCAGCGTCTCTTTTGTCTTTATCCCATTTGAGTTCTTATAGAGGTCCTAAAGCCTGAGCAGGTGAAGAGTCACATGGGGGAAGGTAGTGCCTCCATAGAACTGTGAAAGGCTTAATGCCCTGTAGAAGAGAAAATGCCATTCGCAAATCAACCACAAATGTTCTTAAATAGATCAAACTATTAAGAATGGAAGATTACAACGTAAACAAGCCATGCACTCAGATATCACCACTTTTACATTCAAATTAATTCAAATAAATTTAAATCGAACTTGACATTATCTGTATGCGTAAATCGATTGTGACAACCCAGTTTGGTTAAATCAGAGGTGCATTACACCTGCTGTGTTTACTGAAGATTATAGTATTGGTTGTTTGTTGATAGTCCCAGATGTATGTAAATGGTGTCCCAAAAGCCTCTTAAACTCAGAAATAATGTAAACATCCAGTGGAAATGGTGTCTGAATTTATATTCACTACACTCACCACTTAATGCACTGCTGTCATATTCAGACTACTACTATCAGAAAAACAAAACTAATGACAATTTATGTCTATTTCAATCTTTTAAGCTTTACTTTATAACTGGCAGTTCTCTTACTCAGGTTATCTAGGGCACATTGATAGATTTGCTGGACCTGACTGTGCAGAACTTGAACTTGTTGCAGAATAAGAGTGTTTTACCATGGTATTCTGCTCATGACAGAGTCACTAAATAACGCTGGCTTAAAATATGATGCTATCATACTGTATAAATCAACAACTATATATGCATAAAATAATCAACTATAATTAACATTTTGGATTTAGAGTTGAAATATATTTATATATCCAGAACATGAGCTGTAAATAGATAAATTTGGACCTTTCATCACCTTGTATCATTTAAATGAAAACATTTTCATATGCACTAGCATTGCTTTTTAATATAACTTTGCAACTGCAAAAAAACAAAAAACAAAACAACAAACAAAAAAAAAAAAAAAACATCTACATTTCCACAGGATTCATCTACAGTGAAACAATTAAAGTTATGTAGAATATAGCCACATTTAATTGTTTCGAGATCACAAGGTGAATTCAGTTGCTATACTGACATTTAGAAAATGATTATGCCAAGTTCCACGGGGTAAATTAACCCCCTGGGTATCAGTTTTATTACTGCAGGTATAGTTTAAACCAAATCACAAAGTTTAAACACAGACTTCACAAATTAATGATGTAGTAACAGATGACACTGGATCATCTCTAGAATACAAGGTTCCTTTATGATGGTAAAATATGGGCACATGTGGCAGTTTTAAGTGTATTAGGATGTCACAGCCCTTGATGAGGTGCATAGGTTCAGAGATCTGGGACTAACTGTGTCCTGAGGGGCTAGAGAGGCTGTTCGTTTGCTTCAGAAAACTTTTAATGAAGCTTCAGAACTCTTTTCATTGAAGTTATATTTTCCATTTGGTGGAAGAGGCTGTTAAAAAAACGCATTTATCAAAGTGATATGGTGAAATAACTTGAAATATTTGATGAGAGAAGCAGTTTCGCTGCATTTGTGCACTTACTAAAGCCAAAACAAATAAATAAAAAGTTGCGTGTGTGTGTGTTATGTTATATACTGATGATGTAGACAGTCATACTGCTCAAGACATCAAACGCTGGTGAATTACAAGAGATCTTTTTACATGTTACTGAACAGAAATATAAGGGCCGTTAAAGGGATAGTTCCCCAAAAATGAAAACACATTGATCATTGACTCACCCTTACATCATCCAAACACTGCTTTCTTTGTGGAAAAAGAGCAGCTTGGACATTTTCAAAGTCTTCTCTGCTTTTATTGCCTTTTGTTTTCAATGTATGGAAAATTTGGACATTTAAAGTCTCTTTCAGGTTTGTTCACTTGGCACTTAACTTAGGAATGCACTCGGGCATGTTATAAATAATTGTCACAGAAGTACAGCTCCCATTGAACTGAAAGGGGAATAGGGCTGAGCGTTATGATGCTATATTTATTGTACAAATCATGTAAACTGTCTATTGTTACAGACAGTACTAAAGACTTAAGATATACAAAGATGGTGCACTCATGTTACTTATGAATGAACCTTCTAAATAAAAGAGCCTATCACTAATTGGTAAAGCTTCACTGCAGCTGCCATTAGAAGCTCTGATTACTAAAGATGCAGTCAGTGTCCTAAAACATACTCTTAGGACTGCACATGTGCAATACCTGGTCTGGCCTGAGAAATAAGCTTATGTTTTAACTGAACATAAACAGCTGAGATATATCTGGATATGTATCTGTGCATTAGGTCTTAAAGTGACAGCAGCCTAATAAACCTGCTGGTTTGCTGTCACAACAAAAGACAAAAAGAAAATCTCTCACTGCTACTGACTAAATAACTTTTGTATCTTTAATAAGAATCAATTCATGTTTAATTCATACACTAAAGACTATGCACTTAATTTTAAACTTGATTATTCGATTTCTGTAGTATTCAAGTTCTGTATTTCTCACATAAAAACCTACTGAGATATCCCAGATAGCAAAATTCCTGAGGCACAGATCAGGCCCACACCTGACACTTTCATCTGGCCCACATACCTCGTGGAATGGAATTTGCCAGATTTGGGCCACAAATAAGCCCAATGTCAGCCATGAATAAACCAAATAAAGCAGAACTGGCCCAAATCTGGGCCACATTGATTTTAATGCTGGCCCAGATCCAACACCTTGCTCCGGCCCACATACTGTGCATACTGTCCGCTCCTGTTTGCCAAATTTGGGCCACAAGTAAGTCAAAGGAAGGCCCAATGTCAGCCATGAATAAACCAAATAAAGCAGAACTGGCTCGAATCTGGGCCACATTGATTTGAATTCTGGCCCAGATCCAGCCCATATCCAACACCTTGCTCCGGCCCACATACTGTGAAGAATGATGCCACTTGGGCGGTCCACCAAATTTGTTTGCCAAATTTGGGCCACAAGCAAGCCATAGGAAGGTCGCATGGCAGCCGTGACAATAAATAAATAAATAAAATAAAGCAGAACTGACCCAAATCTGGGCCACATTTATTTTAATTCTGGCCCAGATCCAACACCTTGCTCTGGCCCACATACCATGTGGAATAATGGCATTTGGGCAGTCAGGTCCTGTTTGCCAGTTTTGGGCCTCAATTAAACCTTAGCATTGACGCATGTAAGCCAATCAAATAAACCAAAACTGGCCCTAATGTGGGTCATAGGTGATTTTTATTCTAACCCTTCCCCACATTTCTCATGTGGCCCACATGCTTCATGGTGGCATTTTGGCGGTGGTCCACAAGCAGGCCACTGCACAGCCACATTTTGGCTAGTAATGAACCAAATAAACCATAAATATACATTATTGTGGCCACACTAAGCCTTAAGTGAGTTATGCATCAACAATACTCAGCAAATTTTAAAGACAAATTTAAAAATGTCCTCCCTAAATGTTCAAATAAGTTCCAGAAACGTATCCTACTTGGTAAAAACATCCTGACCCAGGATTTGCACAAGCAGCAATTAAAATGTCACATAAATATTCAAAGACACATTCCAATACTTTAAAATAAGTCCTTCACAAGTTTGAACCTAAATGCTTCTCACTCAGTTTCTACCTACACAGTAAGTCTGTAAGTGTCACGGCTACGCTGTGTTAAAGAGCTATCATCAGTAAGAGGTATCATTATAGTGAACTTCTGTTTTTATGCTGCACAGTACACATAAAATTTTTTTAAAATGCAATTAAAAGCATGTTTCAAAACATAAATTGCTGCCCAGACAGCAACATAGTGTTGGCTCAGATCCGGCTCACATCTGGCCCGTGTGAAATCCATACGGGCCAGATGTGGGATGGATCTGGGCCAACACTGGTCGCTGTCTGGGTGGGTATGTAGCCTTCTTAAGACTCATATCCAGATCATCCGACATCAGTTAACTGTGTTGCATCCTACTAAAAGTAGCCAAATTTTATTGGGCCATATTGACAATTTCAAACCTTCATTTCAATTAGCCATTGTCATTGTCGATATCCAAACCAGAAGTGGCCCTCATCTGTTTTATAATATATGGGGCATATTTGCCATGTCAAATGTGGGACAAGTTAGGCTCACAGCCACATTAGCCAGTGCTCACTGTGCCATATCTTTGCCAAAACTGGCCCAGATACAGTTTAGGATAACTGGGACACATTTGTGGCATCATGTGCGGGCCACTTTAGGCTCACAGCCACATTAGCCAGTGCCATATATTTGCCAAACCTGGCCCAGATATGGTTTTGGATAACTGGCCCACATTTGTGCCATCATATGTGGGCCACTTTAGACTCACAGCCACATTAGCCAGTGCTTACAGTGCCATATCTTTGCCAAAACTGGCCCAGATATGGTTTAGGATAACTGGGCCACATTTGTGTCATCATATGCAGGCCACTTTAGACTCACAATCACATTAGCCGTGCTCACTGTGCCATATCTTTGCCAGAACTGGCCCAGATACAGTTTAGGTTAACTGAGCCACATTTGTGCGATCATATGTGGGCCACTTTAGGCTCATAGCCACATTAGCCAGTGCTTACTGTGCCATATCTTTGCCAAAACTGGCCTAGATCTGGTTTTGGATTACTGGCCCACATTTGTGGCATTGCCGTGAACACCACATCTTTGCCTACAGAGGCCAACATGTGATGTGATACATTTGGGCCATTTTTGCAATTTTACATGCGGCCACTTCAGGGTTACATCCATTTTGAACGGGGCATAAGAAGGCCAGCAGTGCCGTATCATTGCCTTAAGTGGCCCACATCCGTATGCTATCTGGGATATATCATTATCTTAAAACAAATTTTGGTCATATTGCCCACCCCTAATAGGGAAATCTCAAAAACTGCTTGGCAAATTCACATTTTAAAAACATATTCAGATCAGCTAAAGAACTGACACAAATTGTATAAACTTACTGTTGTGCTCAAATAAATAACTAAATAAATGAATTAATTAACACATACATACATACATACATGAACAAATAATGAATGTGTTTCAGGTTTGTCCAGCCAATGCATGTGCTGTGTTGATCAAATTATGATCTGGAGCTTCCAAAAGTAGATGTCATGAGTTGGTGATTGGAAGTCAGGACATTATATACTAGAGCCACCATATATGGGGCGTTCCAATTTCTCTTATTCATTGTAATACAAGTGGCCCATCCCTGTGGGCAAACCATCTCTTAATTGCATTTAAAACACATTTATGGCAGGATTAAAAGATTATGTTATTATTTCTGTGAAAAAAAAGTAGATACTTTTCAGTGTGTAGCAAAAGAGTATAGGCAAACTTTGGGACATATTAACATGTCAAAAAATTGCACTCTGTTGCGTGCATTCTGTCACCGCAAACCAGCATGTCAATCATCCTGTCATGGTTAACATCACCATATATACAATCCACAGTTTTAAATTTACACTACTCAAACTTTTTTTTTTTTTATCTCACCGCATTGGAGAGAAACCAAACAGCAAGCACACTGATTCACCAGTCGTGGATCTTTCATGCTGAAAACTCTGCTCATATTTTGCAAAATGATGCTTTTATTAGTTAATGGCCAAATATATCCGTTTTGCTATTATGCTATTCATATCATTATAAATGTTCACAATGTTGTTGCAGATTAAATATAGCACAAATAACATTACATACATATTTTTCATCAAGTTATACTGATTATTAACTCAGATCCCTTTCATGGCATCTCTACTTAATGGTCAGTCGGTCAAACACAGATCCACCATTTTTCCTGTTCTTTTCTATTTGTGTTTAAATCCTGAATCAAAGTGTGAGTGGCAATTTAGTGTGTGCAGGATCCACACTTTGATGTGGATCAATCTGGGGACATTTGGCTCCTGAACAGTCTGAATGCTCCTGATTTTATTAATCATTTACAGATTAAAATATACACATCTGTGCCAAAGAAAAAAACAAAAACAGACTTATAGCTGCTGCATTTAAAATACCCAACTAGAAAAGTTTCCCACAATGCAGTAGTAGAATAAATGTTATACATCAGGCTAAGAATGGCTTCCCCTCTCTCATCTCGTTAGGCCTCAGCGCCCGCAATGATCTGGAAAATAGGCTTCAGTCTCAGTCTCACTGTGGCAATGGCACAAGGACCCTCCTCTCACTCATTTCCACCATCACTGATATTCACAGGTCAGTGATCACACAAAGCCAAGCATCTGAAAAGGCTCCCACTCCTTTGCCATTTTCATCCTCGGAGGGAAAGGGAGATGAAGATCAAGGAAAAAAAAAAAACGTTGATATCAGTAAAAAATATGTTGCTGCTAAATCTGAGACGACCAAACACATCAAAAGGGAATATGTGTGCCGTATGTATGCATTTATGAACTATGAAGGCGAAAGATGAACGAGATTATATTTAAAATATGCTACAATGACAGAAAAGAGGATTATGTTCGCGGCTCATTTGTATGTCGACTCGCACAGCCAATTCAAAGTACTGTAGCGGAAACTCAGAGTAATTTGAATTCCACAAGTGGGCATCACATGGCCGGCTTGACATTTCCTCTAGTGTGCCTGTTTGCTTACTTTTTAGATTGTGTACATCCTCCAAAGACCATTTCTTACAATAACCAATCTGTCTTCCTGACCTCAAAAATCAATATGTAATCCAAATTAGTTGTTCTGGGGGAAAAAAGGGGGGCAGGGTGAAAAGGCTAGGCGCTCTACATGCATTCTGGGCAGAAAATGGTTTGAGAAATTCTAGATGAGGGATTTGCGCCGGCCTGATATGAGTCATAAATTTTGTAGTTTTGAAATGCTAACAGCGAGAATTGTTGTTAATTTAGCCTCCTCCCTCACTGCCAATGCGCCTCACAGAATCATAAAACTTACATTTGAAAAACATGCATCATTATTTTTTGCGCTTAAGACTTTGCACTAATAAAATGTGTTGCTGCAGTCCTAAATTGGACATTCTGGGCTTTTCGCAAAGTATAGGCTCTATATTTTTGGTAAAATAACACCTGATACAATGTGGTAAAACATCCCACACTTAAGACATGACATAGGTCCTGAAAGACCTTTTGCTTAGCATCTAACAAGCTTGTCACAAGGACTCATCATTCAATCATGGTTCTGAGGTGTGTGTCAGGTGAACATTTTGAGACTCAATTGCTACATGGAGATTAAAACCTGTCTGCCAGCTGTGGCCACTAGCTCCATGATCATTATGACTGACAGCAGTTACAGTGTTTACAGTTCAGTGGAGCCAAAGGTGACATCTCTTTCTCCAACAGAGAACACAGTGTGAAAGTTCAAGACATCCAGATGCCTTCTGGCTATATGGTTCATATTTGTTCTTTTCTGGAACCTTATGAGAACAATATATAAAACCCAAAGCAATTGTTGAATCTGATATTGTTAGATGAGACACATGACAAGACCAAAAACAATAACATAAATCCGCCTTTATTTTAAAAAAGTATATCAAGCACAGTTTGCATTAGTAACTGCATTATTGCTCAAATGTTGATTAAATGTAATCTCTGAGTAGGCCTAACATGCTGATAATCACATACTCATGTAAACAGATAAGCAAATAAATATGAATGAACATCAGAAGGTCTCTTGTTTCAACCGCGGGAAGACAATGCTACCTCACGTTCAATTCGTACGTATTTTACAAGTGCAGGTCCACCAACGTTAATCTACTCTTCTGTCTGGTATGTTTGTCTGACGAAAAATGGCGGATTCGGCATTATGATTGGTCAGATCGCCTGTCAATCAAGCTCCCTGCGAAGGGTCAATCTTCAATATTAAGGAAACAAAGCTTGAAGCGTCATTCTAAACATTTGGAGAGCCCAATAATAAATGGAGATTTCATCTACTATTTTTACTCACCCATGCAACGAAAACTCCACCACTGGCCACTTGTTTGAAACCCCTAAATATCATTTTGTCTGTATTTTGACCAAACAAGTTTCCCTTTTACCTGTTGTGTCTAAGCAGATTTGATGACGAACTACATTATACTGAAAGCTGACTGGCTTGAATGGTTGCTTTAATGATTGGAAATATATGCAGAAAGTGGGAAATTTCCAACTTCCATTGCCACGATTTGAATGGAAGCAAATGACCTTGCATCATTTGAACATCCATTCAGATTGGTCACTTGAATAATATGAATATATTTCATGCTGTCAGGTTCCTCTAAGAATTTTAATGTATATACATGTGTGTGTTATATTACATTATATGCACACTAGTAGGTAAATTAATCATGTGAAGGTCTGCATTTGAGCTGAATCTGCTGTAACTCTAGGGAATCCTAATCTACTCTTCCCATATCCCTCAAACATTGTTCAATTACACTGCAGACCAATTTTATCAGCAGTAATATTTAAGTTACAAGATGATTCTGTGCAATACAGCAGTTTTGTTTTCAGATGTTTAACGGAACATTTTGTTCATATTGCTCATTCTGTTCACTTTGGTTATTTTAAAAAATATATGCTGTGCCAGTCTCGCTCCATTTACAGTGGTGATAGCTGTGTTTCAATTTCTATGTGCTTGTCAAAAGAACAAAAGCCTAACAGAGGCCACAATGAATCAGAGAGACGTTAAGAGATGAGATCATAATAATGTACGAATAATGTCCACAGATAAGGCTAAAACAGTTCTGCAGAGAAGAGGAATATAAAATAAATGAGTGAGTGAACAAATTTAATCTGCTCCTGACAGATGTTAAAGCAGCAATGCCAATGATTTTAATGTGTCTGAGGTTAATATAGATGGTGAGGCTCACAATAATAAAAAAGGGAAGGCTACAGTCAGCTATTTACCTCCATCAGTAGAAATCTACTTCCAATTCGCATGCCAAGGTGTGGCGAATGATATGATAATTGAACAAAAATGAAACTGTGAAATACCAAATTGAGGTAAACAGGGGGAGTAAACGCAGTAGGAATTAATTCAGCTCTATCTGGTGGATTTCATCGTCAATTTTGTTCACTGCAGGGACACAATTATTCTCTTAAGAGACCGCACATTTGACTGCGCTTACCTCAAATTCATCTCTAAACCCTAGATTCCCTGCTGCGAATGCTGTTTACTGAAAGTCCGCACCAATCAAACACAGACGATAAATATTTATAATATAACCCTGGGGCATGAAATAATATTTCTCCATAGCTGTAACCGAATGACCTGATGAATGACCAGTTTATACTTTTTAAACCAACATCTTTGTTAAAAAAAAAAAAAAATAATAATAATAATAAAAAAACACCTTTCTAAGCACTAGGTAACAGGGCATTAAAGAGTATCAGGTAGTTGTAATGGTCTGTAGAAGATCATGTTACTTCAGACAGAGACTGAAGCATTACAGTTATTCAAGTGCAACTTCACAAACTTTTGAACACAAATTGTAGGAACGAGCTAGAAAAAAGTATTTGCTAGTGCATTTCAGTACACAGAGGCCTTCATCAAGGCTGAAAGAGTACAAATGCAAGCTCATTTAAATACAAAGACAAATTTACACACACGTTAATGAAAAGGGGTCATATTTTTTTTTTATATAAAAGAGGCTGATGTACCATGAAAACATACAATCATTTTAAAAACTCAAACGTCCTATCCAGTCCAAACAGAGCTGCAGAGCATCCAAAAGAAAATGAAAATGCCAGTATACATTGTAAGTTATGAGTAATAAGTACAATTGCATTCTCTTTTGCAATTGCAAAAAAAAAGCCTAATACAGTACAACGTGAAAAAATCAGACAGTCAAAACATCTCCTATATTAATGTGAAATACAGTATATGCAATTTACATCTTTTTCTTTCTTTCTTTCTTTCTTTATGAATGACAGAACACATTGATACCTCTGAACGAAGAACAGCGGAGAAAAATGCTCTTTGGTGCAATTACAACATCCACCAGCAGGGGCTTACTGGACCCTTCAAGCTAGCTAGCTAGTTAGACTGGTAAGCTATATATTAATGTTTGAATTAATAGAGTGCTGCAGCCATGGCATCAAAATCCAGAAAACTAATTGGCCATGGGATCCCTCAAGATTTTCCTATGGGGTTTTATAATGGGGTTTTTCAATTTATGGGTAAAACAAGGTCTGTGGTAATAGTAAATGGACAATACTTGGATGTATTGCTCTACAACGTAAAATACACACACCCATACTAAATCTGAAAGCAGTTAATAAATTATTATTATTATTATTTTTTAAATGTACGTTTGTAACTATAAGAACGTTTGGGGTGTGAGTATGTGCAGTTTACACTGTACAACAAAACATCCAAGTATCATCCGGTTATGTTTACCACAGAACAAATCTCGACAGAAGCTATGATAAAATAATGTAAAATATTACATTTAGCGAAGCTTTTGTTTAGTATTTATTTATTTACTTACTTCAATAAGCCCAATGCTTTAACTTTTGACATCAAAATGCAGAAGATATTGAAGTGTCTTAGTTTCCATTGAAAGTACTATTTTTACTGCAGTATAGCTCTTTATATCTCTAAAAGACACTAAGTTCAAACAAAGTCAGGGTACCATTTCCTCATCCTGTTGCGAAATAAAACCCCCGTAAGATGCGGATCTCTTTTTTTCTCTTGGACCGTTGTTCCGTAGCACTCTGGGTAACACAGACTATCAAACATGGCACAGCAAAAAGACATACGTGTGTACTTCCACCCTCATCTGACAGATCACTGGCAGCTCCGTCATCTCCTGCACCCTAATCCTGCCCCAGGGGCAGTATTCTCACCAAACTCATTATGTCATGTCTCTGCACTGCAGTTGCAATTCTTTGAAACACCAAGTGCTGCTCTGATACAGACAACACACTGCTGTTCACCACGAACTCGCTTTTTTCCTCTCGTTTCCTTCTATCCCTCTGAATTATGCATGCTGTTTCCATCACTCACACTCCTCTAAAGACATCTTCTTCTGCCAATTAATGGTACAGTGGAAGTGTGAAGGGATGAAGAATGGACGCTTGTTGCACTGGAGAATAGTTCAGATGAATTTGGTGGATATACATCGATGACAGCGTGCGGCCAGAGGATTCGTTGAAGTGCAGAGGATGCTCTTGAAGTCTGAAGCACTGCTCAATGTGAAGGGTCAGGGAAACTCTGGGGCTGCCATATATCAGGGTCAACGCACATGGTGTGTTTGCCTCCTTTCAAGACCCTGTATATACCACAAAACAAAGATTCACTGAAGATTAGACAAAGCTAAGTTATTTCACGTTACTGTGCTAGTTGCTACTGCAATGACACAAAATCTGGTTTGAGCACAGTAGATACTGATATCAATGCAGAAGCATCATGCCCTTTCAAACTGAGATGACTGAGCCAAGTGGATTTTCAATACAACTCCTAAAGTTGTTGGAGCTTAATTATTAATATTGCTTTTATTTATTTATTATTATTTTATTTTTTTTATCAATGTTGAAAACAGTTTTTGCTGCTTAATATTATTTTTTTTTTTTTTGTGGAAACCTCAAACATTTAAATGTATTGTATGATGTATCATGTAATGACTGCTGAAAAGTCAGCTTTGCCTTCTCACAAATAAATACAATTTAAAACATTGAAATAGAATGGACTTCATTTTATTTTAATTTAATTGTAATAATATTTTAAAATATAATTTTTACTGTATTTTTGATCAAATACTGCAGATGCAATCTTGATAACCATAAAAGTGAACTTTCAAAAACATAAAAAAAAATTGCAATCATTCCAAACATTTGATGGGTATTGTATAGTCTTTTTAGCAATCTTATGTAAACAGTAATAATTAATTACATAACAGTAATAAATTCATATAATAAATAATTATATAATGTTGTGTTTTAAAAAGAATTATGAAACAAAAACAACACAAAATGAACCAAAAATTGCTAAAGGTTAACATACAAAATATCAAACCTTTGTTTTCTTCAACAAATAATGTGGTTAAAAAAATATAGTAAATAATAAAAAAATAAAATAAAAAAACATTCATTTAATTATATATACAATTTTTGCCACATTATTAGCCACAAGTTTTATAAGAAGATAATAAATGGTACTGTTAAGAAAGGGTCAAAAAACACACACACACACACACATGTTTGTTTTTGTGAAAAGTGGGGACATCCCATAGGCGTAATGGTTTTTATACTGTACAAACTGTATGTGCTATTGCCCTACACCAACCCAACACCTAAACTTACCCCTTACAGGAAACTTTATGTATTTTTACTTTCTCAAAAAAACTCACTCTGATAGGGACATGGGGTAATGTCCTCATAAGTCACCTTCTCCTTGAAATACCTGTCATACCCATGTCGTTATACAAATTTTTCTCCTCATATGTTACAGAAATGCACGCACACACACACACACACACACACACGTTTAAAACATGCCCCTAGCTGATGACCTGAACATTGCACTAGCAACACCAAGGTCATGGTTTTGATTCCCAGGGGATACATGAACTAACAAAATGTGCATCTTGAATCCACTGAAAGCTTTTTTGCATAAATGTGTCTGTCAAATGCATGAACATAAATGTTGCAGGCTTGAACAACCACACAGAGAAGAGCTGTCCATGGTCCTGATCCTCCACTTACTATACTACAGGAATCTAATACACGTGACCTACTTTATTTGAAACTTTCTCATCACCTTATAAGTCCTCCATTTATTGCATATGCAATCTTCATTAGTTTTGGATGTCTCTCAACAGGGCTGCTGTGTCTTAAATTGGCTGTCTTACACAGATGTTGCTTCTGAGCATCATGAGTCACTTTATGAGTTCTGTGCATGCAGGGAGCTGTAGTCTGTGTGATTTGTTGCACCTGGATCTTGACAGTTTACAATATCTGCGCATCTCATTGTACCTGCTTGTGTCTGTAGCGATGTCTTTGCGTGTCAGTGATGATTTTTTGATGTGCAGCAGGAAACAGCCAAGGATGGGATGCAGGCCTAATCCATCTAAATGTTAATATTATAGCCATTAATTACCCATGATGCAGTGTCACATTAAACCATCAAATATTTATAGTCTATTGTGATACATCTGGCACATTCATCTCAATCAGAGTCAATCCCACCTTTAGCTTGATGGTGTCATATCCTTCCCCCCGGCTCCACACAACAAATCATCAACAACAAAACTGATAGCCCCAATGCAAAAGAAGTGATTTGAAAGTGAGGCAACATTTTAATGAAATTTTAATTGAGTTGTAGTGTGTATCATGTAGCCTGATACATGCAGGCCGTGTTACATGCTATTGCCTCATAGTTTAAACAGCTTTAGACCTGCACTATTATCAATCTTAATCGCAGCTAAATGCAACTTGACTCTATTATACATAGCAATGTCAGTAAGATACAGGGGTTCTACATCCTTAATATGTGAAGTATTTTAAGAGAAAATATGTTACTAATAAAACAGATGACAAAGTGTCTAGTTGATTATGTATGCAAGAACACATTCTTGTGTAGACGGCTTCTTACGAGTGAGTGCGGCAAGTGTGATTTGCCATGTTGTCTATAGCACTAAATAAAAAATAATAATAATAAAAATATATATATATATATGGATGTATATATACAGTATACAGGTGCATCTCAATAAATTAGAATGTCGTGGAAAAGTTCATTTATTTCAGTAATTCAACTCAAATTGTGAAACTCGTGTATTAAATAAATTGAATGCACACAAACTGAAGTAGTTTAAGTCTTTGGTTCTTTCAATTGTAATGATTTGGCTCACATTTAACAAAAACTCACCAATTCACTATCTCAACAAATTAGAATATGGTGACATGCCAATCAACTAATCAACTCAAAACACCTGCAAAGGTTTCCTGAGCCTTCAAAATGGTCTCTCAGTTTGGTTCACTAGGCTACACAATCATGGGGAAGACTGCTGATCTGACAGTTGTCCAGAAGACACCCTTCACAAGGAGGGTAAGCCACAAACATTCATTGCCAAAGAAGCTGGCTGTTCACAGAGTGCTGTATCCAAGCATGTTAACAGAAAGTTGAGTGGAAGGAAAAAGTGTGGAAGAAAAAGATGCACAACCAACTGAGAGAACCACAGCCTTATGAGGACTGTCAAGCAAAATCGACTGAAGAATTTGGATGAACTTCACAAGGAATGGACTGAGGCTGGAGTCAAGGCATCAAGAGCCACCACACACAGACGTGTCAAGGAATTTGGCTACAGTTGTCGTATTCCTCTTGTTAAGCCACTCCTGAACCACAGACAACATCGGAGACAACAACCACAGACTAACCTGGGCTAAGGAGAAGAAGAACTGGACTGTTGCCCAGTGGTCCAAAGTCCTCTTTTCAGATGAGAGCAAGTTTTGTATTTCATTTGGAAACCAAGGTCCTAGAGTCTGGAGGAAGGGTGGAGAAACTCATAGCCCAAGTTGCTTGAAGTCCAGTGTTAAGTTTCCACAGTCTGTGATGATTTGGGGTGCAATGTCTTCTGCTGGTGTTGGTCCATTGTGTTTTTTGAAAACCAAAGTCACTGCACCCGTTTACCAAGAAATTTTGGAGCACTTCATGCTTCCTTCTGCTGACCAGCTTTTTAAAGATGCTGATTTCATTTTCCAGCAGAATTTGGCACCTGCCCACACTGCCAAAAGCACCAAAAGTTGGTTATATGACCATGGTGTTGGTGAGATTGACTGGCCAGCAAACTTACCAGACCTGAACCCCATTGAGAATCTACGGGGTATTGTCAAGAGGAAAATGAGAAACAAGAGACCAAAAAATGCAGATGAGCTGAAGGCCACTGTCAAAGAAACCTGGGCTTTCACACCACCTCAGCAGTGCCACAAACTGATCTCCTCCATGCCACGCCGAATTGAGGCAGTAATTAAAGCAAAAGGAGCCCCTACCAAGTATTGAGTACATATACAGTAAATGAACATACTTTCCAGAAGGCCAACAATTCACTAAAAATTTTTTTTTTTATTGGTCTTATGAAGTATTCTAATTTTTTGAGATAGTGAATTATTGGGTTTTTGTTAAATGTGAGCCAAAATCATCACAATGAAAAGAACCAAAGACTTAAACTACTTCAGTCTGTGTGCATTGAATTTATTTAATACACGAGTTTCACAATTTGAGTTGAATTACTGAAATAAATGAACTTTTCCACGACATTCTAATTTACTGAGATGCACCTGGCCAAAAATATCGGCACACTTTGTAAATATGATCAAATAAGGCTGTGAAAATTCATCTGCATTGTTAATCCTTTTGATCTTTTATTTTTTTTTTTAAATCAAGCCTTTCATTGGATAACAAAGAATTGGGGGGAAATATCATTATGAAATAAATGTTTTTCTCAAATATAGGTTGGACACAATTATTGACACCCGTAGACATTTTTATGAGTAAAATATCTCCCATTCATATTCACAATTTTGAGCACTCCAGGGTGATTATGAATATGAAATTATCTAGCCATGGCTTCCTATTTCACAGAAATATAAATAGGAGGGAAAACAAAGCCCAAATTCCCTAATCATCCATCACAATGAGAAAAACCAAAGAATATATTTCTGATGTGCAGCAAAAGATAATTGAGCTTCACAAATTAGTGAAGTGGCTTTAAGAAAAGAGCTAGAGCAGTGAAAATTCCCATTTCCACCATCAGGGCAATAATTAAGAATTTCCAATCAACATAAAATGTTACGAAACTGCCTGGAAGAGGACATGTGTCTATATCGTCCTAATGCACGGTGAGAAGGAGAGTTTGAGTGGCTAAAGACTCTCCAAGGACCACAGCTGGAGAATTGCAGAAAATAGTTGAGTCTCGGGGTCAGAAAACCTTAAAAAAAAAAAAAAAAAAAATTGGCAAACAGCACCTACATCACCACATGTTGTTTGGGAGGGTTTCAAGAAAAATTATCCTAGCTCGTCCAAAAACAAACTCCAGCATATTCAGTTACCAGACACGACTGGAACTTCAAATGGCACTGGCTTCTATGGTCAGATGAAACAAAAAAATTAGCTTTTTTGCAGCAAACGCTCAAGATGGGTTTGGTGAACACAGGGATAAAAAGTACCTCATGTGTACAATGAAATATACTGCTGTATTTTTTTATGTTGTGGGCCGATATTTCTGTTGAAGGTCCTGGACATCTTGTTTAGACACATGGCATCATGGATTCTATCAAATACCAACAGATAAAAAATCAATAAGTGACTGACTCTGTTAGAAATCTTATAATGGGCCATGTTTGGATCTTCCAAATGTACAATAATCTCAAAAACAACACAAAAATGGGTCATTGAGGACAAAACCAAGCTTCTGCTATGGCCATTCCCATCCTCTGACCTGAACCCTATAGAAAATGAGTGCGGTGAACTGAAGAGAAGAAGCACCAACATGGAGCTGGGAATCTAAAGGGTCTGGAGTGATTCTGGATGAAGGAATGGTCTCTGATCTCTTGTCAGGTGTTCTCTAACCTCATCAGGCATTATAGGAGAAAATTTAGAGCTGTTAAACTGGAAAATGGAGGTTTCAAAAAGTATTGAATAAAAGGTTGCAGTTAATTGTGGCCAATATGTATTAGAGAAAAACATTTATTTCATATTGGTATTTCTCCCCATTTTAAATTCTTATTATCCAATGAAAGGCTAGATTATTATTATTTTTTTTAATAAAAGATCAAAAGGATTAACAATGCAGATTAATTTCTTTGATCATATTTACCAAGGGTGCCGATACTTTTGGCCATGGCTGTATATATACTGTATAGAGAGAGAGACAGAGAGAGAGAGAGAGAGAGAGAGAGAGAGCAAAAAAATATATTTTTCACCATGATTTACAGAAGACACCCACTAAAATGTCATTCAGTGTAAAAAAAATAGTATAACATATGCCAAAAAATACTGTCAGGCACATTTAGAACAATAAATCCTAAGATGACATTAAAACACAATTTAAGGATCACAAGGTAGGGGAGAGCGGGTCACAAAGTAACACTTTTTGACTTTCTCAAATTGTGTAAATCCACTTCGTGTTCAGAGTATATTTTTTTTTATCCACAGTAATTTCACACTTGTCTAGTACAAATATGTTGCTTTGTTTCATAAATACAGTGCATATGTTTTTCTTTATTTACCCTCAAAAATTGGAAGTGAAATGTGACAACATGCCCCATAGGTGGGGTACATTGTAACAGCTGAGGGGCACGTTGTAACATGACCATATGACACCCTAAAATGTTATCTGATCTTATGAAAAAAATATACAAGACAAACTAAAATATTTTGTCAATAAAATAAAATAATTATTTATTTTAAATAAAATAATGGCGTTTTTTAATAATTAAAAGTAATCTGATTTTTGAGTTTGACAATGAAAATATTGCAACCATGCCTGGGACAGCCCACATAAACGAGCCAAAATGCTTTACATGTCTTGAAATAATCATTTCTGAACATTAACCAATGATTGTCAGTCTTTATTCACCTGTTTCTTGTCATTTCTCATTAAAATGTATTAAAGTAAATAGTGTGAATTACATCGCTAATGTCATAGAATAGCAGTGTTACAATTTACCCCATCTGTGCAACTTTAATTTAAAACCGGTTAGTATCTTCTGCTAGTTACCGAGGCATTAAAAAACGATCTAAACTGATAAATAACAGATTGGAGATTAAAATAATAGCAGATTTGTCTCATTTTAAATTAGTAATAAAAACTGAGATGAAAAATTTACTTAAGCCAGAAATTTAATTTTACTATGGTAAAATAAATGTTCAGCGATATCTTCAAAAGACTTTTGAATTTTGGCGCACTTTTTTTCTCTATATAATGTTGATATGGTAACTAGTAAATACTGTAAATTTGGTTATGCTAGCATGTGTGGACATATTTAAAACTAACCCCGCGTTACTTCGTGCCCCGCGATCCCCTACCCCAAAAATACAAATTAATTGTCATTTTAAATCTTTACCTTTAACATTTATTTATTTATTTTATTTTTTTATCATCTAAGGCCCTGTTTACACCTGGTCACTTCATGCGTTTTTGCGTTTTCTCTGATCGGATATCTATCTGATTTGTTAAAACCTTTCCATTTACACTTGGCCACCTAAATATGTCTTCGAAAAATGGATTTAAATCCGTTCTTAAATTCCCGCGCTATATGCAAATTTAACGGAGTTCACGTCAATGAAAGCAATAGATATGCGCTGCATTTTATTCATTATAAGCTAATTTCAATATGAGAGACAGCAACAGGAGAGCGCGCGGCATCAGCACTGGAAAGATAGGTTAGTCTCACTACTTTTAATGAAGATGATTGTGTGTTGCGCCTCTGCGACTTACTTTCAGTTTCATTCGCGGCAGTTTGCGGGTCGGCTTGCTGAAGAGATACTCAGCCACTCATCCGCGGTGATGCTTGTTGCATTAGCGCTGTCATATCCGACTATAACATGCCATATAGCCTATAAAACGCTCTCACACGTTTATTATTTTAATATTTTGGGAGGAGTAAAATTAGCGTATGTGGTTTCAACAACCAGATGCATTTACACTTGTCCAGTTTCGTCTGGAATGCGGCCCAGACCCCCTCCTGAAGTGGTTTGAGCGATCGGATTTATATCCGTCTCGAATGCATTTCGGAGGGCATTTACACCTGGTCTTTTCACGATCGGATAGCTATCCGATCAGAAAAAACGCATGAAGTGACCAGGTGTAAACAGCCCCAATAAGATTATAAAATTTATTACGATCAAATTTTCTTTCACAAGTACAGGTCAGAATGTATGTTTTTTAATTTTTGTTGTTTCACTGTTGTACTGAATTAATTCTCCAATATTTTATTTTATTTTCAAAAAAGTTATTTAAAACATTAAAGGCACTAAAGACATTAAACACATTAAACTTATAACCAGAACAATTTCATGCTTATATTTGTTATCCAAAGTTTACAGTCAGGATTGTGTGTTTTTGTAGCAGTGGTTTGTAAAATTGGTTTCAATAACCTAGATCCAATTCTATCCAAACTGTTTATTGTATAAATTTTGGTGAATAATAGACTATTTAATAAGCAGGTTTCATTGTGACAACATGGCCTGCTACTGGGTCACAGTGGGTCAGTGTTTTCTTTTCTCTTGGGCAATCACACAGGAAATATTCAGTAGCATTTTTTGCTAAGATATGTGCCTATACAGAAATTGACTTTCAAAAATAAACCTAACATGAGATATATATTCACTGCAGTAAAAGGTGTGACTGGTAGGCCAGATTTCTCTTGCACATAAACAGACCACTGGAACAGAGCAGAAGGTTAGAGAAAGCATTTCATATACTTAAAATCTACCTACATCCTGTTTGAGATCTTAAGTAGACATACTTGACACATTATACTTATTTACTGTGGTTCAGAAGCGAAGGGACAATTTGCTGTGTTTATCTGTTGACAATCTATATGCAGATCACCAGAGGACCTGACTGAGTACACCTAGTTATTGGTATTTTCATGTCAATTTTCTTCTGAAGCTTATGACTCACTACGCACAGTCCATTAACCGATGTTGTGCAAGCCTTTCCCTCCTGTATCTGCCAGCTCTCACGTATCCATTTTATAACTCTCCTCTGAAAAGACTCTGGTTTTCCTTTCACACTCGTTAAAAATAACCTCTTTTCATTGGATACTAAGAGTTGCCTCTTTTTTCTTCACTCACAACAGGTCCGTGATTTACTGCTCTCTGCATGTTCCCATCTGGCCATCTGTGTACTGAAGAAAACATGGATTCATTACACATTTAGAGATGTGTGCAAATACAAAAAAAAAAAATTAAAATCCATCTCTCTCTCTCTCGCTCTCTCAAATCAAGAGTTAATGTACTTTAGTAAATCAGGGTATAGAATGATCATTAGATTTGAATATTTCTACCACGTTCTTGTCATCACATATGGGGGTATAAAATGATCTGTGACATACTAAGTACAGTATATTTAAATATTACATACTGTACATGTTGCTCATCATGAATTTTATTATTTTCCCCCTGGAATTGTTGTTTTGCTCTTTTACATCATTTGAATTAAAATTCACCTTTAATTCACCAACTTTTATGTTAAAAAAAAAAAATAATAATAATATGATATGCCTGAAACAAAATAGTAAGTTGTAAAGATATGCATGCGTTTGATACAGTACAGAATAAATTTGTGCATTCACTGCAGTTAACATGCACCTGATCTTAGAATCAGTTGACGTCGCATATGGTAATCTGGGTTTTTTGCAGCATTCAACTCTCATTTCAAAGGAATATGATAATGGGCCTCTGGGTAAATAAGTCAAACTTAAGGCAGCTTCTGTTAATATTTTATTGGCTTTAATGCCGGAAACCTTAACTGTTAATTTTGGCTTCTGGATGACATGGGAAATCTGTGACAGCAGTCTTTGAATAGTAATGTAATGTTTAAGTATTAATGAGAATAAAACAAATTAAACAGAACAACTGGATGATTAAAAAAAAATACTTTAAACACTTAAAGTGCACATACTTAATAATAGATGTTCCACAAACATTTTGTCAGTTTTCAAACTGAGAACAAAACAAAACAATATGCTTTAAATAGGTATCCCTTTGAGCTCTCTCATGATGCCTGACGTGAAAAGGGCTTCTTTTAAACTTAGTTCCATCATTTTGCAATTCTGATGATTCTGTGATGATGGTTTTATTTCATTCATGCATTTAAGGAAATACTTAACCAGTCAATAAAGCGTTTTTGCTGTTTAATCTTTCGTTATTAATGAGAGATTCATTACCGACTGACTGTAGAGTGTCACTGAACACCAAGCCCCATAGTAAACAATATTCAGTGAATTTCCCAAAAACATAAAAACAAAAACGGGTTTTCATCCAAATAGGTTTGGGACACAGTTTCAGTATTCATATCCAGCAACTGAAAATTCTGCAGAATGAAACCTCTATGAATATATTCATAAGTGTATTTTCACCAAGGAATTGTGAAGGGAAATTTATTCCATTCAGACGAACAAAGTAAAGACAAATAAATGTCATCGCTAATTATTAATGTTGCCAGGTGGAGAATTGGCTGCCTTTCATTTCAAACTGTGTTGCATGTTTACACAGTTTGCTTTATTCCTACACTACTTATTGTAAGATAACAAGATACGTTACATTCAGGGCCATAAATCCATAAATGCTGAGTACAGAACATACAGAGAGTTTGTATTTTAGTCAAAAAAGAAATCAAACAGTTAAATTATGTGTAAACATTGCAAATTATATATATATATATATATAAAAAACAACTTAATGGAAATAACTAAACTAAAATGTATCTAATGTCCCCAAAACCACCTAAAATACAAAACAGTGCATAAAACAATTCCTTTGTAAGATTATGATTAAATGTTATCCTTAGACAGCGATTTTGATGAATATACAGGGTTTTAAGAAATGTTGTCTCCTAATGGCTTATTAGGAGCAACGAGTATCAAACTGCACAAGGTATTCAATTATTTCTCATAATAAGGTGGTTGTTTGCTAGGACCGAATATGCCTATTCAGTTCATTATATTGTAGTTTTCATTATTACTTTCTACTAAACAGTCATGTATGACTTGCATTACATATTATATAGCCAAAACATAGCTCATTTCTGAAGGAATACCAATATTACACAATTTTCCAATCTAAGGAGGCAATGAACATAGTTTTCCAACATTAAATACTCCCAGAACCATGTTGTGACACACAGAACCAATTAAGTCCTGCAGAGAGGAAGCAGAAGAAAACCAGTTTCACAAATGAATTTTAGAGCACACCATGCATAAATTACATCTATTTCAGTGTCCTGCCCATAATTGTACTGCAGTCCTGAAGAAAGATTATTCCATTTACAGTGCCACTTACTTTAGACTGACAAACACAAAACACAAAGAATAATATAATATAAATGTATTTTATAAAATTAGTTTTGTTCATCTTCCCTATGAGAATAAAGTGCAGAGTCATTGAGTTTGTTAGTTTTGTGGTTACTATAGCTTTAGACATAATGTAGCATAGTTTCATTCAAAGGAGCTTGCTGCAAAGATACTCCATATGGAGATACAGTAGGAGTCCTCTATTTCAATTCCCCTGAACCTTTCTTCATGGGACACTGCACTGACTGCTGATTCTGATTCACACTTCCATAGATGGTATCTCACATCTGTGCCTCCTGGTTTGTGTTTGTATGCGAATAACAGATCCTATAAGGTATCCTGAACAGGTTCACTTCCTTTCAAAATCAACACCCTTTCTGATTAGGTTACTGTATCTCCTAAATTGCCTTTACACATCAGAGCCCAGTTAAAATTATCTTCCTTTTTTTGTAATTTATTATTATTATTACAATTATTATTATTATTATTTCATTAGAAAATCTGGTAACACTTTACAATAAGGTCCCATCAGTTAACATAATGCATTTATCAACATTAAGCAACAATAAGCAATACTATTTGATACACTAATGGTACACTCTTAACATCAGTTAATAAATAAAATAAAATAAAATACTTCCATAATCCATAATAATGCTTCCATGAAAAAGTTAATCCTCAGTTGTCCTCTGACATCAAAATTCACTAATATATTTGTGTAGAACTGTTTTAAACTGTTAAACAGTGTGTACATGTCTATGCATATTTTCACACTTATTCAGATGAGACAACTTTTTTTACTGGAGAAAGCAATATTATAGATAGAGTTGGAAGCAACTGTTTGAAGTTAATGTTTAAAGTTCATCTTAATGGTGAATTTGTTTGTTACAAATATGCAGCTTTTTTTATATACAAGATGTTAAATGATCGACTGGGGTCATGTGAATTACTTGTGGATTATTGTGATGTTTTTCTCAGCTGTTTGGATTCTCATTCTGACGGCACCCATTCACTGCTGAGAATCCATTGTGATGTGATGTAATGCATTTTTTTTCCAAATCAGTTCAGATAAAGAAACAAACTAATCCACATCTGCAGTTAAAACCTTCAAATGATTTATTTTAAATTGGATTTCCCATTTTAAATTTCCAATCTTTATATCCCTACTGTACATTTTCTTCCTGTCTCCACTCCTACCAATCTCAATCAGTCTCCTGGACACTTCAAAATAGAGGGCTACTCATCACCATATCCTCAGTTGAGTTAAAACCATCATTCTCACTGTGTAAATCAGCTCTTCCTCCACTCTATGTCTCTCTCCACTTTGGCTGAAGGTTACAAGGCTGACTCATTTTATACTGGCCATATGGGCTCCTGTCTATACAGCAATCCAGCTGAACTGCATCCTCTTGTGCTCTTTAGAGGCTGCAGCTTTGTTAACATATTCTCATGCGACACACAACACACGTGTGCTTTTTTTATTGTTGTACCAAACTGAATAAACACATTCACTCTATCTCCAACACTGTCCAGAAATCTTTGGCATCCATATCACCCAGCAAACCTATTGCAGCCAGCAGTGAATGTGTTCATGAATACATATGCAAAATACACCTTTCTTAACTGTAAAATATTATCCATGCCTACTGAACCTGACTAACTTCCCGAAAAGATTGAGCTTCACTGCTATCTGGTGCCATGTTTTGTAAGGATCTACTTGACATCTGAATTGTATATTCTGCTCCTTGCTGAAAAGTAATTGTCACAACATGTATGTGCATCATGTCAGTCACGTCTCATGCGGCTGTTTGAGCCCTGCAGTTCAGTGGCAGCTCACTGACAGTCCGTGCACAGAGATCTCACCAACACTCCTGTTATAATCAACAAAGCTGTCTGCACTGCAGAATGCATCTCTTATTTACACCATAAACACACCTTGCAGTGTTTTATCCCAAAAATGTGGGGTGAGAAGCTATATTGTGAATATAGTCATGGTTAAAAGGTGTCATAGGCAAGACACAAAGCAGATAATATGCATAAAAATTAAAATACACTAATTTGTTAAAATGCTGAGTAAATTGTATGCAAAAAAAAAAAAATAATAATGATCTGTAAAAGAATCTACATAGTGATATGATGAATCAATCCAAGTTATTACAATTTCATGTAATACAACATGACTATACAACAACTGAAAAAATGACTGGTTTTACAAGAAAATACTATTTCAGGCTTTCCACTTTTGTGTTTAATTCAATGCATTTCTGCCATTGCCTTTGAAATTTACCTGCAGTTGAGTGAAAAGTGTTTCTACACCAAATGTTTATCAGTGTGTATAGCCTATATATACAGTAAACATATTAATTCAACATACTATACAATGCGATCCAGTATCTAGGCTATTTTATTAATAAAAATTGCGAGGAAGCGTTGACAACATGTTTATGTGTGTGTGCAGCGCTATCTGCAATCTTCGAACTCTCTCTCTCTCTCTCTGTGTGTGTGTGTGTGTGAGTGATGCATGTTGGTAAGTGTGCCTCAATAAAAAGCACATATTGTGCATGACTATATTCTACATCCCTAATCCTACCCGACACCTAAACTTAACAACTGCCTTACTAACTATTAAAAAGCAGCAAATTAGGAGTTTATTGAGGCAAAAGTCGAGTGAGAATTGGACTTTAAAATAAAGTGATCTTTGCCTCTCTTTCACAATCTCTGTTTGAAAAATAAATTTGCAAGTTACTTGTAGAGTTATTGTTATTTATTCATTCATTCATTCATTCTTTACTTAGGTGGGTTTTTCTTCAGCACTACTCTTCTGCGTGGATGAATCTGTAATCACCACAGAGCAGATCTATTTTACACCCACATACGACCTACTAGGCATATATTTAAAAAAAAATAAAAAATCATCTGAACAAGTAAGTAACATACAGTGCCTTCCACTAATATTGGCACCCTTGATAAATATGAGCAAAGGTGGCTGTGAAAATAAATCTGCATTGTTTATCCTTTTGATCTTTCACTCAAAAAATTCACAAAATTCTAACCTATCATCGAAGTAAAACAATTAAATGTGGGGAGAAAATCTCATGATGAAATACATGTTTTTTCTCCAATGAATGTTGGCCACAATTATTGGCACCCCTAGAAATTCTTATGAGTAAAATATCTCTGAAGTACATTCCCATTCATATTTACATTTTTAGCACACCAGGGTGACTAGGAGCATGAAATTGTCCAGCCATGACTTCCTGTTCCACAGAATTATGAATATGAGGAACACAAAGTCCAAATTCCAAAGGAGTAAAACCTAAGAATATAGTTCTGATGTGCAGAACAAGATTGTTGAGAATCACAAAATAGAAAGTGGCTGTAAGAAAAGAGTTAAAGCATTGAAAATCCCCATTTCCACCATCAGGGTAATAATTAAGAGGTTCCAATTAACTAAAGATGTTAAAAATCTGCCTGGAAGAGGACGTGTCTATATCGTCCTATATCGTCAGAAACCTAAAAAAAAAATATATATCAAACATCTCCTACATCACCACATGTTGCTTGGAAGGGTTTCAAGGAACATTCTCCTAGCTCATCCAAAAACAAACTCCAGCAAATTCAGTTGTCAGACATGACTGGAACATCAAATGGGACTGGCGTCCATGGTCAGATGGAACTGAAAAAAGAGCTTTTTGGCAGCAAACCCACCAGATGAGTTCAGTACAAACAGGGATAAAAAAAGTACCCCATGTCCACGGTTAAATATACTGCTGGATCTTTAATGTCGTGGGCCTGTTTTTCTGCCAGAGGTCCTGAACATCTTGTTCAGATGCATGGCATCATGGATTCTATCAAATACCAACTAATAAAAAAATCAAAACCTGACTGCCTCTGTTAGAAATCCTATAATGGGCCGGGTTTGGATCTTCCACCAGGACAACAATCCAAAACAATATTTTATAATTGCCGTCCTTGTCCTCTGACCTGAACCCTATAGAAAATGAGTGGGGTGAACTGAAGAGAAGAAGTACTAACACGGAGATGTAAATCTGAAGGATCTGGAATGATTCTGTATGAAGAAAATGGTCTCTGATCTTTTATCAGGTGTTCTCCAAACTCTTCAGGCATTATAGGAGAAAACTGTTACCCTGGGAAAAGGACATTGCAATAATTGGGTGCCAATAATTGTGGCCAACATGAACTAGAGAAAGCATTTATTTCATAATGAGATCCCCCCCACCACTTTCAATTGTTTTACTTCAATGATAGGTTGGAGTTTTGTGAATTTTTTGAATGATAGATAAAAAGGATAAACAATGCAGATTTATTTTCACAGCCGCCTTTGCTCATATTTACCAAGGGTTCCAATATTAGTGGAGGGCTTCTTCTGCTTTTGTTCTGACCAAATAAAGACATAAATGTTTTAAAATAAATCATGCTACTGCCTCTCTAACAATTGCAGAGTCAGATCAGAGCATAATTGCGGTTTGAGGTTTCTTAGCAGCATTTTGAAGTTTCTTAGTTATGACAACAGGTTCCCCAGATGTTAACGATGATTGCTGTTTACAACTTTACCATCAGAAGCAGTAATCAAGATGACAAGTTTAAATTCTAAACAACTGTTGCAATAACAATCTACAAACACATACACACCATAGTAGCCAGGTATTCTTTTTTTTTTTTTTTTCTGTTTACAGATGTGATGTAACCATGCAAAGTTTTTCATGATTTTACACATTTTTCATGATTAGTTAATTGCACACGCCATAATTGTAATTCTGATTATTTAATTATTAATTGTTCAGCCCCAATGGCCATCATTTAACATGATTACACATTACCATGAGGCTACCTCACTTACATTCACTTTAAATGAAAAGAAATAACTTGCAGCACAGAATTTCTCCAACTTCAGCACTTCCATCCATATTTCTGCGCAATGTGATTTCTGTTCACTGAGTTCCTGCATTGAAAATAACAGTTTCTATGAAAAGAGTTCTAAAGCTTCATTAAAACTTTTCCAAAGCAAACGCCCATCTTCAGTCCTCCCATGGGATGCAGGGAGCCCCAGATCTCTGAGCCTGTGCACCTCATTAAAGGCTGTGACATCTCAACTCTTTTTAAACAACTGTATAATGTCTTATTTTATGACATCAACATCTGAATTTTTATTTAAGAAGGAAAACGTAGCCTCGGAAAAGAAGTCTTATATGAGGCATAACCAATTTCATTTAATTTATTTCTTTTAACCGTTTTAATCTTCCTTTGATTGGGCCTAATCAGCACCTGCAGGAATGCGCTCTATCCTCCTGGGGTTAATTTAGCCCTAGGAGCTCGGCGTAGCAATTTTCCAAATGCCATTCCAAACATAATTTATATTTTAAAACTTGAAACAATTAAATTTAGATGTCCTTAAACCTGCGCCATGGAGATAAAATTGACTAGAGCTCATAAAAATGACACTCCTTTCTTTACTTTTGTGATAGAAATATGATACGATGATTATTCCACAACATAACAATGCACTTCTATTCCTTCCTGTAGAAATTAAGACAGCCTGAGGATATGAACCGAGCCAACAGAGATAATTTAACCCTATAAACACACACGCACACACTCAAAGTGCTCCAAATGATTGGAGCACCTCTCAGAACACCATAAGGGACACATCCAGTGTTACACAGTATTAGAGGGGGTGGTTATACTAAAAAGCGCTCCACGTTCAACTTAAACTGACAGCCTACACATGGGGCGCACATGTTGCATGATTCGGCTAGGGTCACTCTTTTTTATTTGAAGCTAACATATTGACTTGAACCCGGTTTACCCTGATGGAGCGGCAAAGATTGCAGCGAAAAGAATGATTTATTTCCCTGCAACACAGCATTCAAATTCTGAATAGATCTGAAAACTCTGAATCGGAGAAAAATTTCAATATATCCCGACTCTCGAAAACCCTTGAGTGTGCGAGGTGCTGCAGGGACATTTCAGAGCGAAGCTTGACAGTGATTCAACCTCCATTTCGTCTTGTCCCACTTCTCCAATCTCTTCCTGCGTAGGATGAATTGATTCTGAGGCCAGGCCTGCTGACAGTAGAAGGTCAGAGAAAGAAGAAAGAAAGCGAGAGAGCGAGCGTGTGCAGGCCTGGAGGATTTCGGGCAGCTGACTGCGACAGCTCATTAAGTCTCATCCAGCCTTTAGCCTCCTGCTTATGAGGGGAGCGCCTGACCCTACAACCGCCCAGACCCGCTGCTGGAGGAAAGGAAACATCTCTCTGTTGTTCAAACAACAGTGGGAAGAAAATAATGAAGGTGCTTTAGTATATAAAGCCTAACCGCTGCTGCGCTGGTCAGTTTGGTGGGTGTGTAATTATTTGATGGACTGGGCCGGCATCGACTAACAAGGTCCCTATTAAGAAGGGGTGATGTTAAATTGACACAGCGTCTATGGAAAAACCCATGCGTATTCATATGGCCGCATTCGTTTGTATAGGAGCACAGCCACTTAATTCAAAATCTGCTCAGGGAAAATCATTTCATCTTGTTTCCTGTCTTGAAGGAAAAACTTAAGAGCAATGACAGTTAAGCATTGTCACAACTCATGTTTTTACAGTCTCTCCTCGGCACATCTATCAAATAATGCACTCCCGCTGCAGTGCTACTGCGATGCAGGAGACAGGGAACAGTGTGCCAGACCAAATGAATGTCACTCACTGCTGTACATAAACTGCCCAAGGAAAGCAAAATCCATCAGCATAACGAAATCACAGTCCCCATGGTCTCTAACTGCAGAGTTTGAGTTAGTACCCAAAAAATGACCTTTCTCACAGCCCTATAAAGTTTACCTAGTCGCCCGCAGCGTATCACGTGCCCTGATGAGGGTCATATAAATGCATGATGAATTTCTGGGTTTAGCCCAGAGCTGCAACTTGACGTGATACTCGCGTCGACCTTGTGCGATTCACATGTAAGCAATCTACAGAGCATTTTCTGCACGGCATTGTTGCAGATTAGCAAATTCGTTTGAGCGCTTGACCTTTCGCACAGGCTGACTGTAACGGTAACGATATGTGGCTATATTCCCTTCATTAATGCAGCTTAATTAAGTCTGCCAGCTGCAAAAAAAGCGAATTAACATATCAACAGCCTTGTTAAGTTTTCTCTCGGCTGAGTAGGTTGCTTAAACACAATTGTATACATTTGCGAAGCAGATTGATTGTGCTATTAAAATTTATATTTACAATAATAACGGCTCATTTTGCTAAGTAATTAAACAGAAATCACTACTATGATTTACGGCTGCAATTCAGCAAGGGAGCTTCTATTACGTGCCCTATACTGCATCAGTGTCGCGCAGGATGAATTACTTAAGGTGGTGTTTGAAATCTCAAAGGGAGGCAAGGATTTGTCACTTTACCCTAACAAATGTCACACTGCTAAAATGAGAGGTTGTGTTCTATTGACTCGTCACCATTGTTGAATGACAATGATTCACAGCTGTTAGACATGCATATTCATTAACAAACAAAAATTTATAATACTGTATTTATGGTTTTGTAGAAAACAGAACAAAAGGAAACAAAAAGGAAAATATATGACTTTCTTTCCTCAGAGGAATTCCTCAATGAAAATCAATCTTTAAAATATTTTATTTTGCAGTCTGCAGAGGAATTAAATGCATACAGACTTAGAACAACATGACGGTAAGCAAATTATTACAGAATCATCATTTTTGGTGGAACTATTCCTTTAAAGGGTTAGTTCACCCAAAAATGAAAATGCTGTCATTAATTACTCACTCTCATGTCGTTCCAAACCTATAAGACCTATAATCTTTGGAACACAAATTAAGATATTTTTGATGAAATCCGAGAGCTTTCTGATCCTCCATAGGCAGCAAGGGAACTACCACGTTCAAGGCCCAAAAAGGTAGTAAGGACATTGATAAAATAGCCATGTGACATCAGTGGTTTAACCATAAATTTCTGAAGCTACAAGAATAATTTTGTGCGTAAAGAAAATGAATGGCAGAATGTTTGGGTGAACTATACTACAGAACTATGGTTTAAGGAACAATGCTACAGAGAATGCATTGTTCTTGGCGTCCCCCCCATACAATGGAATACAAATGGAATACAAAGTCAAAAGAAGATATTCTGTAGAACATTGGTAAGCAAACAACACTGGTGTCCAACCAGTGTTGTTTGCTTACCAATGTTCTACAGAATATCTTCTTTTGACTTTCACATAAGAAAGTCATACAGCTTTGAGACAACATGACAGTGAAGTAAATGATGACACAATTTTCATTTTCAGTCTGTCAGATTTGCTTTACAATAAATTCCTTAATTAATTATTTATGGTAATTTACCCTTCACAAAAACCCAGCCCCCTTAGTTACTGTTGCTATGTCTGACAAGCCATGCCGCTCTCACGCCACACACATCATGTTCTCACGCAGTTAAAAATGCATGGCGGAGCAAAGAGAAAACTGACAATGCACTGACAAACAAGACAGAGCAAGTTACTTCTGGTATGAAACAAAGTCTTAGCTTTCAAATTTTGTAATTTTTTAAGAAATTCAAACAATAATCTCCATTTTGTGTCTCTTTAATGTCATGACAGATCAATCTAGCGCCTCAGTGCACGCGGCATGTGAACCGATCATCTGTACTTAAAGCACAAAATAAACATGAATGAACATCAGAATGTATTTTATTTCAACCGCACAATACAGACTTCAATACACACCATTTTTCAATTTTAAGTCCACCCATATTAATCTACTCTCCTGTCTGATTTGTTTGTCAGACAAAATGGTGGATTTGGTGTTATGATTGGTCAGGTCACCTGTCAATCAAGCTCCCTGCGAAGGGTCAATTGATTAAAAAAAGCACATGTATCTATATACATGTGAGGAAAACTCATCAAATTAAGATAATTTTAAACACAAGGATGAATGAATACAGCATTGAAAAGAATTTGAAAAATTCTCACTCATTTTGTCCTATCTGCAAGTGTGGTTTGGCAAGGCACTGTCTGTTGCTCAGCTGGGGCTGTGCTGACTGCTGCGGACTCACAAAAACATGAAGGTGGTACTTCAAGCTTGAATTCCTCCCATGGTAGGAAAATCCCTTATTATAGGATTTGCATACAGTACAGGACAGGGAGCTGTATAATTGTATTAATATATGATATATTAACACAGTTATACAACCCCCTGTCGTGTACTATATGTATGATACAATCATATTATGTGATAAACTGAGTTTGATTTAAATTCTCGTATGGGATATTGTACACAAAATTGTATTGTACTCAAAATTAATAAAAATAATATACACAGATTTTTATTTTTTTTTTTGGAAAGAATTTGTTTTAATCTGCAAAGATTTACAGTTAAACCACTTTGCACAAAATATTTATATTTCAAATCAATGCTGATTTCTTGAGGTTTCTATTAAATGTATCACCATTTCCAAAAATAAAGCAGTTTTCAACATTAACATTAATATCACATGTTTCTTGAGCACAAACTTAGCATATTAGAATGATTTCTGAAGGATCATGTGATATGAAGACTAGAGTAGTGACTGCTGAAAATTCAGCTTTGCCATCATAGGAATAAATTACATTTTAAAGTATATACAAATAGAAAAAGTTATTTTCTATTGAAATACGATTTTACAATATTTATTAAGCATTTTTGATGCAGACGCCTTTCAAAGAAAAAAAAATTAATTAATTTAAAAAAATCTTTCAGACTAAATTTTGGACAATACTGCATACTTTATACTTTATAATACTTTATAAAATATCCAAAAAATATACACAGTTGGGCATAATATCTTGTTGACCTATGCCAAGCCCAAATACCCTGAACACCTCATAAAACTGCAATAGGATATACATCAATTAAAAATAATACAAAAAGGGGTGTTTGGTTCAGACAGAAAATACTTGGATTCTTCTTAAATGGTGTTTGTCTGTGGTTTCAAATCCTCTTGTACATTTCAGAATCATTTTATTGTGCTTGGCCCTCAAACACTCCAAGCACTCTGTACAATTCACTGATCTTCGCTTGCTACCTTTTATGACCGGACAGTCACATGTATTTGGTCTGCTTATGTCAAACCCCTTCCTTTAAAATGAATTCCACCTATTTTTCAGACGCTTCTATATTAGATATAGACATGTGTTGCTCCTGCAGTGGGGACGAAAGGAATCTATCAAAGGAATAAATTGAAATCTGTCAAGCTTGAAATCAGTCTAGAGGTGGTTGAGTTGTAGAATTGTTTGGGAGAAAGAACTGATTAAATACAGCCACACAGCTCTTTAAAACAGGTTGCCTATGAGCCTGGCTAGCTCCGTATTCTCATCTGCAGATCTCAGCCTCATATGTTACTTTTCCATTGTAGAGCATCAGATGGATCAATTCGGTACTAAACTTTCACACAGCTCCTCTATAACAACTTTTTTCAACACGGAGCTCAGGTGGGGAAGCAGCCAGAGGAAGTGATTTATCATCATTGTTCCTAATCGATCCCTGAGGCAGCCACATCTCCTGATGAATAATCTGAATAATCTAATCAGGTGTGTTGAATGTCAAGTGATCTGAATGGCTGAATCAGCAGCTCTAATATTGTAGCTGTTGCCTTAATTGTCCTTTGATTCCTGTTAGAAAAAAAAAAAAAAAGGTTACAACAGAACAAAAGTTCTGCTACTAATTTCTTCCCCCCAAAAATGTCTAATTCAAAATCCTGAAACATTTAACTAAAGTAACTACAGAAGAGGATGTTTAAGGATGTGTTTCGTTAGCAAAAATAAAATGGATGATCGAACACCATACTTGCAAAACATCAGAGCATAGTGATAATGGATTTTAACATCCTATACGGGCTAAAGAGAGATTCAGTGCAGATATAGTTCTAGAATCTGCAAGGCCGCACACATACACACACATGTTGGTATTTGTGGTTTACAGGGACTCTCCATAGGCGTAATGGTTTTTATACTGTACATACTGTATGTGCTATTGCCCTACACCAACCCTACACCTAAACATACCCCTTACAGGAAACTTTGTGCATTTTTATATTTTCAAAAAACACCATTTAGTATGTTTTTTTAAGCCCTTTGAATAATGGGGAATTACTCATAAACCACCTTCAAATTGTAATACCTCTGTCATACCCAAGTCATTAAACAAATTTGTGTCCCCCGTAAACCACAAATACCAACCCTCTCACACACACACTTGAACCTTGGTCACCTTTGTAATTGCATGTTTTCCTTTGCCTTGTTTGTATCAATATGATAATCCAATTCTCTCTTAACATCTCAGGTTTATCTGCTTCTGTTTATCACACAAATCCATGATCTTCTTCCCCTTACTAAGTCTCATTTCTAGCCTCTCTTGGCTTAGATAAGAATACACTTTGCATCGCAGTCTCCCATTGGCTAACGTACTGTAGCAGGGAGATTGGGAGGGAGATGAGGGGAAGGTGAGAGACTGTCAGTAACAAATGTGAAATTAAAACAAATGGCAAAACAATACAGCAGATACAACTAGCCATTCATAATTATTTTCACATTAAGTGTAAATACCATGGCACAACCCAGTTCCCAACCCTGGTCCTGGAGGCACCCCAACATTGCAACCCCACCTGTTTCAGGTCATCAGCTCATTAGTAGAGACTCCAAGGCTGTTTCTCAATTCCAAGAACGCAGAGAACGGACTTGTGTTCTCGTGGAGACCAGTCTTGCAAGGCTTGGAAGAACAAACTCGGAAGGACGCGAGAACAAAGAACGCATCCTTGTGAGAATTGAGATGCACTGCTTTCTTGCTTAACTGACCGCATAGTCTCAGCATAAGCAGCGGCCAATGAACAATAAATATAACATTACACACAAATGTCATAATTTATTAAAACATTTCATACTATTATAGATATTATTTTCATATAATTGTATCTCGTTTTATTTTACAGCGTTGTGTTTAAAGGTGCAGTTGGAGATCTTGGAAAATGCTAACTTTAGCCTGATGGCACTGAATGCGAATGTCCCACCCTCCCTGCAATCGCCGTTCAAAGCCACGCCCCCTGAATGCATACTCCCATTACTACATCAGCGGTTCCCAAGTCCTCGCGTCCCTCACCTTTTATATTTCATATGTATTTATCTATTATCACGTACAACGTTTGATCTATTCAACCAGTACCGTTTCTAGGCATATGCCAGCTAGGCGGTCGCCTAGGGAGCTGCCAGCTGAAGGGGCGCCAATGAGCGCACGTACTGGTACTACATTTTAACAGGGTTGTGATATTAGAGTGGCACGGTCACCCTGAAATATGAGTGCCGCCCCCACTGGATCCCCAACATCATTGGGCCAGAGTACTGTCAATCTGACGATGCCTGTATGCCATTGGATCAGAGCGCTCTCAATTGCTGCCTGATCGTTGCATGCTTGCATTTGGAGCGCTCATCAACGCCATTAGATCTATGGGCTCTGTCAGTGCTTTGGCAAGGTAACGCTTCTTTTTTTATTTTATTTTCTTTCTTTTTTTTGCCGTGCAATAAAGCTAAGTTCAAAGGCCAATTTAAAATATTGGTACAATAAATAAAGTGCACAAAGTCAGTATTTTGTTTAGGCAGTATTTGTGGCAGCTGATGAATCGTGTTGCGAGAATTGTCCAAAAGGTGCCTTTTTGCGCCAATGCGCAAGGATCAGCGTGTCATGTAATATTCCCATATAAATTTTAACAGCCAATTAAAACATATTGGTATAGTAAAATTCGCTAATTCACAAGATCAATACATCCTTTATTAAACCGCTTTGTCGAGCTTAATACATCCTTATGGAGGTGTTGAAATGCTGATTGCTAACACAGCACTTAATGTGAGAAGTGTCATACATATAGAGGGCAGAGCGTCAAGTTATTTAAATGGGAAATTAACGCGTTAATGAATAGCAAAGGATTAAGTAGCTGCATTGATTACTTTTATGCCACTGATCAGGCTTTTATATGTAGTTTGGGGCAACAAAGGGTTTTATAGGTTTGACTGAAATAATAATGCAGTAACTGACACTTTAAATCAATGTTTCAAGCAACAACAACAAAACAATTGAACAAAAAACAGATAAAGACAAAAAGTAGCCATTGATAGTATCTAAACATGTATCCAAATCCAAATGTAATAAAATTAATTTATGTATGATTTATGTGTAAATGATGTGCAATGTCTTAGCTACTAGGGATTGTTACATAGGGCTATAGACATCTAGTGGCAACACAATGATATTACAGATAATACATTGTTAAATGTTAATCTTATGTCAATTTAACACACACAGCTTTGTAGTTTAATCGATGTTGTTATGCGATTTGTTATGTTTAATGCAATACAATTTGGTTTTCCATGGTTAACCTAGGCCAGGGGTGCCCAACCCTGTTCCTGGAGATCTTCCTTCCTGCAGAGTTCAGCTCCAACCCTGATCAAACACAACTGAACCATTAGGATTAGGATCTGAAGGAGCACTTGATAATTACAGACAGGTGTGTTTGATCAGGGTTGAAACTGAACTCTGCAGGAAGGTAGATCTCCAGGAACAGGGTTGGGTTTATTTATTATACAACTAACAAAAGCAAAAAAGGCCTCTAACACTATAGATTGCTCTATTCTTTTTCTATTCTATCTGTTTTCTTTTTATTTATTAGGCTATTTCCCAGATAGCAAGCACACTCGGGCCGATTCTGGCTGAAATGCGGCACTGTCGGCTCAGTTTGCATTCGTATGCATTTACTCGTTTACTAACTGCTTGTTTTCTTAAAATAAATAAATAACACTAGCTTTTCTAATCTTTTTGCTTTCTCTTTATTTATTATACAATTAACAAAAGCAAAAAAAAAAAAAAAGGCCTCTAAAGCCTCTTTTATACTCGCGCCTGGCTCCGCTTAGCGGACCTCCACTGACTGCGCGCGCACCTCCCCAAACGGACGAAGCGTTTATAAACGACAGAAACGACAGTGGGTGACGAGGAGTAATTTTCCTCTAAAACATCGGGAATCATTATTAATCAAATAGTGTATAAATAGTGTCTACATGAATTCTAATTATATTTTTATACAATAAAAATAAAACGTTCCTAAATTAAAAAGCCTTGGCAAACTATGCAAAAAAAAAAAAAAACTCTTCATTGTTTTCCCTCAAAGCGTTAAAAGTTACCTGGTGGAGTTTGAAATTAACGTCAAACTGCTTCTGTTTCACACAAATGCCAGCACAGACGTGCATGTTCGACTAGAGTCGCCCAGAACTCGTGCATCTTCGGAAGCGGAGATGCGCAGAAAGTTACAAAAAATGTCGAACTTCCGCCAACACCACGATTACGTCGTATTTGGCGCGCGCACCCAAGCGAACTTGCGGACGCGTCGAGTATAAACCAGGCTTAACACTAGCTTGTTCTATTCTTTTTCTATTCTATTGGTTTTCTTTTTATTTATTAGGTTATATGGGCCTAATAATAATAATAAATAAACCCTTGCAATGTCTGCGTTAAGCTAACTGAGACTTGTTATAGCACTTGCATATATTGCTCTTTTGTTAGTTTTGATTGCTTCCATTGTCCTCATTTGTAAGTCGCTTTGGATAAAAGTATCTGCTGACTAAATTTATGTATTTTTAATATCAATGCTGTTTAAGACAATAGCGCCATCCCCTGACCATTATACTGTGTCAAATTCATAGCTCATTTAAAGGTAATGTCACCACTAAATTAGAGTGATTTGGACAGTCACGCTAAATGGAGTCGACTCCGAACAACCTGGAACCGAACACCCAGGACGCAAGCTCGCTGAAGAACGCATATTGAGAAACGGCCCAAGACCTGAAATTGGTGTGTCAGAGAGAGGAGACATGCAAAATGTGCAGTGTTGGGGTGCCGCCAGGACCAGGGTTGGGAACCATTGGCACAACCAATTGCATGACTTTGAGGGTTGGACCATCTGTTGACTAACTAATAGCAGGCAAGTGTACAAACCTGTTTGAAATAATTTGGTGAAACTTTTAGCACAAACATGACCTACCTGGTCTCATGGCAGTTACTTACCTGGGTGCACTTTTTTAGCCTGACTACGTCAGACTTCGTACTTCCGCTCAATTTCATTTAGCTTCTGTACTCAGTCTGATATAGCAGACCATCTCCCAGTTTATCTCCGGCTCCGCAGCAGCCGGGCCAATCAACGAACAAACAGTGGGCTGAGAGCCGTGACGTAGATGCTAAGCGCCGAATTTAAGATTGTAGTTTAGGTTTAGGTGAGGGAAATATAAAACGACAGCGGACATGGAGACACGGGATGCTATTCGCTCTGTTGTGGAGAATATTCCCAGCATTTGCCAACTGAAGCCCGAACAAGAAGAGTGTTTGGTTCACCTTTTGAATGGAGTGATGTTGTGGCCCTACTCCCGACAGGTTTTGGGAAAAGTTTAATTTACCAACTGTTACCGATCGTCAGCGAGAAACTGGGGAGGCCAAAGTTCGGCAAGGCAATAATTGTGATTGTGTGTGTGTGATGTGATTACTTCACATAATCTGCAAAAGTTGTTCACAGCCATCTTCACTCCGGTATTTCACTTGATGGTTTTGTTTTCACCGCATAACTGTGTTTACAGCAGAAGTTCGAGGCGGCTGAGTCGGCGAGTAACATACGTCATAACCAAACGTTATGTGATTGGCTTACGGGTACACCAATGATTTTAAACTTCAGACAAGCCCACGAGAAAGTAAACGCTTGTCAATTATGCCCTTCCAGACTCTGTCTATGAAGCAAAGCGAAGTAGCAGAGTTTGGTATTACCAGGCTAGCACTTTTTAGCGTGACATGAAATACGTACCAATAAGTACATATCACTGCAGTTTCCAAAATAAATGAACACTTTCACTCAAATTTACAGAGTTGCGATTAATAAAGCGTAATTTTCGCACAATTACTTGAAGAATATCATGCTATGACTTCAAAACAATATTAATATGCTGGGAGATTTGAAAACTGATGCTTTTGAACATTAGCATCGCACACATCCAGCTTCATATCTATGGGTTTTCATAGATGATAAGTTTGTTCGGTAGCGCACAGAGTACAGAGATGGACTTAAGAGACGAGAAGCACCGGTTCGAGTCCCGTGTAACTACGGTTCGACAAAGCGGTTAAAATCTGCGTAAAAGGAAGTTCAAATGGCACAGTTGCATCAGCTAATACGTTTTTATATCAGTTTTGCATTTGTTAACACTATCGGGTAGGTTTAGGGCTGGATTTGGTGTAGGGCATATTTCCAACATGATAGAACATTAACTTTTAGCGACAGTCCCCGGATATTTGAATTCTGAACCGCCACAATACGTATCTGAAGCAACGTAATAAAAAAACAGCAATACGTACCAATATCTACGTAATAAAAACGTGCCAGGGTTCACATAATGAACCTGTGTTTTAGCGCCACTCAGTGGACATTTGTATTTGAAACTGCGGCGAAACGTGCAGCAAGGTACGTAAAACGGTGTCGCACAAAAAGTGCGCAGAGGTACGTATTTTTATGAGACCAGGTTGAACATGACACTTGATCTTTAATTCTGCACCTATGTTGAGTTTTTCAGCAGCATAGAGACTTTAAAATGTTTTTTTTTTTCTTTTCCCCTTTTTTATTTGCTTGCTTAGTTACACAACTTTTTTTTGTGATTCCAGTTTAATAATAATAATAATCACCTACAAACTCAGTGTGGTAACCTTTCAAAAGGCACTAGTACACTTTAGGTACTAATGGGTACCTTTAAGATACTAATATGCACCATTTAGGGGTAAATAAGGTGTCTTTTAGCTTTTATAGCTTAGGGTACCACTCACCAGTACGAGTCACACTTTGTACCTTTTTTGGTTGAGTGCAGAATCCAACGACAAATAGTCCTCCTCTCATTTAGTGCCTTTTCATTGTGTATAGAAGCTCTGAGAAGAAACACTATTCAGCTGAAACTCTGCACACATTGTCATTTTAGGATGCCTTGAATCATTTTTACAATCATAGTAAAGCTGACCTTCATTCCTGCTCTGTGCCACCCGTGTGCTCCATCAGCACAACTACAATTTAAAATGTTTTCCTAATGAATATCTGCAAGGTCAGATTTGAAACCGGTCTTTTGTCCTCATCCCATGATGATTCATCAAGTGTATCTGTCACCCTGCAAAAGTTATTGTGAGTGATTTTCTGCACTTTTAACATTGTATACATCGGTGCAGTGTCATACGTGGCCATGTGGTGCAGATCAGAGTGCAGAGAATAGATAGATTCATCTTTCTCTCTGAGCTGGATGGAGTTGAGGTTAGTTTTTCATTTCAGCCCAGCTTTGATGTGCTATATGAGGTGGATCAAAGACTACACCAATGTAGCTGTCCTAAGGCACAGATGTTGGGAGAACTTCCAGAGCCACATAAGTCATCGTATTACGTATAACTCCAAAATAACAACAAAATTAATCAAATCAATGAATTAATGAGAAATAAATATATTAATCACTATTCATTTACTTGAGCAAACAAAAACATTTTTAATCCCTCAACTGGATTAAAATAAAAAATATATATGTAAACAACTCTTAAAGGGATAAAACATTTTTTTTTTTTTTTTAAAAGGGATCAATAAAAAATAATAATAATAAAATAAATAAATGAATGCATTTTGTCATTATTTATTTACCCTTGTTATTCCAAACTGTTTTGGTTTCAATTGACTTCCACAGTATTTTTGCCAGATGTTTTCCAGAAGAAAAATGCAAGAAGTTTAATTTTGGAGTGAACTATTCTGCAAATTTGTGATCATCACATTGAAGTGGACATGACAGTAAGAAGTACGTTCCACTAGCATATACTGTATATTCTGCTTTTGTTCTGACCAAATGACACTGTGCATAGTTGCTGTCTTTCATAGCTAGCAGAAAATAAGTGAAATTTACCTCACTGACTATATTAAAACAGGAAAAAAAGAAAGAAAGAAAGAAATGCAATGTCTATCTGAATTCAGCAAACAAGTGCACTAATGTTATGAAATGTTACCTATTCAGCAGAAAACAAAACAAAAAAGCTATCCCCACATCTGGCTTTAATCTCTTCAGGGGTGCATTTCCCGTACAGCAATGTAACTCTCTGATTAACCACCATAGTACAATGCATTGTTGTGGAGACAAACTAGCTAGTCTTGACTGTTTCCCAGATACTGTCGAATCTCCTTCGTTTCAACCACATTAGTTCAACAATATTGGGCAGTTGTTAATGAAACCACATGCATGAGGTGGAGTAATAACTTATGCTACTTAATTGGTTTGAGATCTCTGAGACACTGCTGTATTGAACATGGAACCTGATGACTAATTTACCATTTTCCCTGTCATTTTGCTTTATTTAATGTTTGATTCATCGCGGGTTCCCTGTTATGTCGTGCTCTGAGGTTCCCTCAGGCATTTATGCACATGTGCACTCTTCAAAACCGCGTTTATTGAGGATGTGCACAAATATATTAAAATGCCGCTAAAGGGGTCTGAAAAGTCGCTAAATCTAATTGGCAACACTGTGCATCTCCAGTTTTCCAACTACAGGCTAGGCCAGGAGTCAAACAGAAAATGCATGCTGCATGAATCATGCATTAATAAAATTAGTGCCGTTAAAATTCATTTAATGCATTAATTTTGATTGTGCTGTATATTAGCTTGCTTATTGTGCCCAAGAGCATAATTTATTACATTTAATTCTATGTCTTACAAACAAGATGCTATAATCACAGGTCAAGAGCTGTGGTTCCATCCATGTATGTTTGTGTTTGCGTTGTAATGTTGGTTTAAACTATGGTGTCGGGAAACACCAAATTGTTGAACTATGTTGGTAACGATGCAACTTGCAACCATATATGGCTAACGATGCTTTAGCGAAACACACTCCACACACACACACACACACACACACACACTCATAGGCGTAATGCTTTTTCTACTGTACAGACTGTATTTTCTATTGCCCTACACCAACCCTACACTTAAACCTACCCCTTACAGGAAACTTTCTGCATTTTTAGATTTTCAAATAATTTCATTATGTGTGACTTATTAGCTTGTTTACCCGTGGGGACCTCAATTTAGGTCCCCACTGTGACACGAGTCCCCATGAATCTGTATGTATTCAGGTTTAAGTCCCCACTTGAATAGAAAAACAGGTACACACACACACACAATACAGTAGCTGGGTCTTCTTCTTTCTGTTTACAGACATAACGTAACAACGCAAAGATGAATCAAACTGACATTTCCAGCGAAACGGTACCTGACAGCTCAAATTATCAATCATTATTATACGCTTGTCATTGCAAGTCTGGGTTAGGTAAGGAGACAATTTAAACAATGTTCTCTTATGTACTTGCTTAATAAATTATTATTATTATTACTGTTATTATTTGTTAATATTTTAACTCAAAAAGTAACATACTGCAACTTTGCAGCAAAGGTTTTTTTACAAATTTTTTTTTAACAAATTGTTTTAAGCGTATTTTCTGTAATTTACAAACTCACAGCAATACACAGCATTCACACTGAAATCAATCTCCTGTTGCGATCGGCTGGAGAACAGATCTCTCACTTCCTACGTAATGACAGTAATAATAAGACTGACAGCAGCAACACCAATGATAATTTAATAATCATGTACGGCTGAAATAACAACAAGTAATGTTACTCTTCATCTCAATTTTTTACATTTAAAGCTGTTAATATGAGTGCGGTTAACATGCTCATGAAACGACGAAGACACTTATACCACAAAAGCATCTTGGTGATCTTTCTGTGCCACCATTGACTAAAAATGGTAATTGTCTACAGAAAGAGCCCAGGTGCAGTGACATCCTGCTGGTTTACCATGAGCATCAGACTTGCCCAATCAAGGCAGTGCTCCAGCTGACAGGCCTGGTGAGGAAATTACTAACACTTGAGCAACAGATGGCTTTGGCCTCCACACAGTCTGAGTGGCCATCATGGATGCTCCAATTGGGAGGAGTTGGAAGAGATCCTGATATATTCTCCACAAAGAGTTCTGCTCTGATTCCGGCGCAGCAATACGACTCAGATATAAATGTTTCATCAGGTACAGCCCACCTAAATGTGTCTACTGTTGTTGCCAGGTGAGGTTTAAGAATTGGTTGGTCGTGCAATGTGACATGCTTTCATTCCCTTCAGGCCTATAATAAATTTGCTGAAGTATAAAGTGGCTCCATCTGCAGGCTTACAGTACATACCCTATACATATCAATGAATGTGATATAGACTATCTAATTGAAATTTCTCAGGAATCAGGAACAAGTCCAAGAGGACATGAATGCAGCGACACACTGAATCCAATTACTGTACTATGCCCCTAAACAATATTACAATCATATCATTTTAAGGCTGCTGTACATGTGGTGCTAATCTAACTCTGCTGACTGTTTTTTTTTTTTATTTTACATTTTTTTATTATTATTATTTTTTTTAATAAAGCCACCTATTGCTGGTCTTTGCTAGTGTAAGGGTGACTTGTATAATGTCAAAAATGAGTCTTTAATAAAACCATTGCTAAAACACTGATCATGATAAAACCACTTTAATGAAAAAATGCAAACTTAAAACTAAACCTAAAATTCATGCATATATTGACTGAATACATGTTCTTTGACCATATTCATTTCTGTATTAAAAAATTATTTGTTTCTTTACTTACAACCGTCTTAATATCCTAATAATGAATTAAACAATAAAATCTTGAAAATAGAACTTTAAGTATTTTGTCAATCAATTAATCAATAAATACATGCATAAACTTGCTTATTATATTTTATTAAATGTTTTTGGATAAAGTAAAAATATGTTAGGATGATACAACTGTCCTAATATCCTAATAATGGATAATACAATTCTTGAAAATATAACCTTAAGTAATTTGTCATACTAAATAAATAAATAAACAAACAAACAAACTTTGATGCTTTATATTTGGAGGGGGGGGGGGGGGGGGGATTATCCAATATAGAATCATGTGGTCTAATTAATATGCAGGGAATTAAATCATTTGCATTTTTCATAAAGGCAATGTTAATTCGGGTTGTAAAATGTTATTTGGCATGACACCCTAATAAGACAGGGTTATTTATTTTTATTTTATTTATATTTTTAAATGTATACACAATATTGCATCTATTTTTAAGGTGTAAGGTAAAAATGTATATTTCATATGTTTACCAGCCTGACCAAATGCCCAAAACCTCTCTAAAACCAGCTAAGACCAGCTCAGGTTGGGTTAAGGCTGTTTTCAGCATGCAGCTCTGCTCTGAGAGCTTTACCTGCATTTAGCTCTAAAATACAACTTTTACCTCAAAGACAAAGACAAAATATTGACTTTTTTCCTTTAATTTGAATCAGCGAACTCGTTCAGCAACACTCTTCACACTGTATCTAGAGATGATCATTTTGAGAGTTCAAGAGTGAACTGCAGAGCCCGGGGTGCTGGAATTTAAGTCAACAGTAACAGGTTTAGCATTCTCAAGAGGGAAAGCATTGCACATATGGGACAAAGAGAACTGATAGATGCCTTCAAACCAAAGGAACAAATTATGCTACTGCATGCAGTAGGGAATATGTTATTAAAGCACATCAATAAAAAATGAAAACCTTTGGGCCAGCTGTTACATTATGAGAGCATATGAAAACCCAACGTAAATGAGCGCACAAGAAGAGCTCAACAGACGGAGAAATTGCGAGCCCTGTTTGCATTACACGCAGCCCTGAGATCATTGTGGCAAATGGGATCACCTGCAGAGGAAAGAACTAGCGAAATATATATATATATATCTATATAAAAAAAAAAAATGTAATGAGGCTCTCTTGTTTCCTCACAGTAAGCGCTGCACAGATTTATGTAGATGTCCCATGGTAATGCAGACTGTGGCGAGGGAAGGCTTTGATATCGCAGCTTCAGATCTTTATTTACCATGTGGCATTGTGTGATGGTGGGACCTCCCGATGGGTTTTGTGCTGCACGTTCTTTAATAAAATCCTGATGTGACTGAAAAATTATACTAACAAATAAACATCTCATGTTGACACCCTGCACATAATAGTGTGTCGAAATTCACAATCTGATATCTCAAGTGATTCGGTAGGGAAACAGCTGAAACAGATCTGTAAAAATTCAGTTCCCAAACGAACACAATATGCACTTTGAGCAGGCCATCTTCTGAGTGTCTTGATCTCAGTTTCTCTGTGTGTTTCCGTGTGTGTATTCACAAACACGGTCCATAACTTCAGACCTGTACAGCCACAGCAGGAAATCAAGTGCAAATCATTTGCAGAGAGGAGGAGGACGGGCAGAGAGGAGTTAATTATGGATCATTTGTGAGTTTCCAACTCTTTACCTCATACTTATATTTATGCATACTGGGTGTAGATCAATACTGCATTTAATGTGAACTGCTGTGCAAAATACCCATTTCATCTCATTCCACCCTTATGGAAATGACTAACCTATGGAGAAATTAATGATAATGTTACATGTTAGATACAGAAAGTGTCATAACCAAGTTCTACCAAAAATGTTCATTCAGTTACTAGTTCCAACCCTGAATGATTTAATTTCTTCTGTGGAATTCACAAAAAAAAGAAATCATTCATACAGTAATTAGAAGAAATAATTACTGTTCACTAATTAGTCAAATTCTTGAATGAATCATTCAGACAAGTACAGTGAACTGGATCAACTGAATCATTAAAAAGATTGGACTCAAAAGAATGATTCATTGATGAATCTGATGCAACTACGTCTCTAATACAGTGTTCGTTATCATTGAGATGTTTTTCTATTTCTGTGTATATGTTCTGTCTATAAGTTACTTTGTGTATTTGTCAAGTTGTTTTGTTATATATATATTTTTTATTTCAGTTTTAGTTATTTTAGCACATCAAGTTAAACTAAATGAAAATATGATGCTGCCTTGGCAGTGAATTGAAATAAAAGATAGTTTAAAACGTTTTTTTTTTTTTCCCAGTTAGTTTATTTATTATTCAGTTATTTTATTTTAGACTCCTGCCCCTCGTGACCCTGAGGAGGATCAAATGGTATGGAAAATGAATGGATGGATTTATTTTAAGTAATATTTTTTTTATGGTTTTAATTCCAGTAAACTGTAATAAACACGCTCTAATGAATGTGCAAAGTAACACCAGGATAGATGTCATTCTAGCATTGAAAAATTACTTGGGCTGCGTCCAAAATCACATACTCTCTGTTGGTGCATACTATATTTGTCATGTTGTCATTGTCATGTGACCCATGAGTGTCAGTTGTGTCGCTTCACTGCCATTCACCTCTCCTGTGGCCTCATGGGATAGTAAACTGTTCATTGGATGCACACTTCGGTATCTTGCCAGTAATAGTAATTCATTTGTTTTATGAATACTGTGAATTCGGACATACTACTCAGTTCACATACTGTTTTCCAGCTACTGTACAGTAGGGAAGTATGCGATTTCAGATGCAGCCTTTCATTTCAGTCTGTTTCCCACATAATGCTTTAAAATGATTCAGAAGACTTATAAAGAATGAGTAATATGGCACACTTTTATGATGCTTTAGCATCCTATTTTAAGCCTCAGTCCCCATTGTAAGTGCATGGAAAAGAGCAACCAATAGTCTTCTGAGTTTCTCCTGGATCGACACGAGAGTGAGAAAATGATGACAGGAACCCCATTTTAACACACTTTTCTCCATCTGCCTTAACATTAGCACTCTGTGCATTTTTAATGAATTCATATCAGTTCTGTAATCCTGGGGCACACACCTCGCTTTACATGTCTTCTGATCTTCCGTTGATCTCTTTTTAGACACACATTTTCAACACAGTACAATATACACAACCTCTTCTTTTATACATAACAAAGCTATACACAATAGAAAGGAGACTTGCCCAGGGCTACACTGTCAAAATCCTGCTGACAGGGGCCAGATAATTGATTTTTTAAAAATAATCTCTATTTTATGTCTTCCTCCACTATTTTATGTATTCCTCCAGATAGCCTTGAGAAATGTTGTGCAGTATCCAAGAGACCATCAATGACTGAAAAATGCACAAGAATTAAAATAATAATACTACATCGTCTGAGTGCAACACATTCTACCTTTACAGATACATGTATTATCCTCATGCTGTAAGGAAGAAAGTGATATGATGATTAATTTTGTTAATTGATGGTACTATAATTCAATACTCTTAAATTATTTAGCACTGCCCTCAGGTGGAAGATTCAATTACTACAAATTCGACTGTGCCTATGAAAAGATGGTCCAAATCATTTAATTCACTCCTGAAATCTCCACTCGTGTCCTGTGCAGCAGTGGTTTTAAATTGGTCTTACTGTAGTACCAAAATCATTTCATGTAAAAACGTAAATAAAAAGATAAACTCTTAAACTCAAATACTGAAATGCATTCATCTTATACCATGAACTCAAACACTAAAATTTTACAAAACCAAAATTTTGGTTTCTGAAGGTCAATTGAATTTTAATGATTCTCAGCAGCCAGTAATGAATTTCACACATTGTGGTCAACATGCCTCAGGTTTATTCTCACTGAAAATGCTAGTTTCTTTTACTTTGCATAGTTTTGTTCATGGCTTTTAGGATGAGGGCACATCAAGCAAACATCCATGTTGGCATTTGTCCAATTTGACTAGTTTTTAGTAATTAGTGACTCATTAATTTGCATCCAAATATTTGCGTTTTATTATGTGCATTTACCCCATAAAATACATACTTGCTTTTTCATTTTTGGGATGCAGCTCACCAGTTGAGAACCACTGTTGCACATTTACATCATTTTTTTTTTTTTCCTCAGGAAAGCATGAAGACATTCTTGAAAAATCAATAATAAATCCAAATATTACAGGCATATAGTTGGGTGAAAACGGTTTTTAACATCTGATGAAATATGGTTGGGTGAATGTTTAGAATACTCAACTGAGCATAAAAATGGGTGACCTACTCATTGGCATAAATAATAATACATCTAATTCTATTCAAGAACTGTTAAGACAAAATTTGGAACCCATAGTAACAGCATCTGCTGATTATGTCTGCTGTAAAGTTGTCAGTTTGACTGAGATGTATGTTTTTCTTGCAGGCAATGTCAGTTTGACAGTTGTCACTTGGGGTCTATATCACCACATGATTCTATGATTCTATAAAGCCTGCTCTCCACTATGTGTGTTTTGCTTTCAAACGACATTTCATAAACATTGTGAATTTCACAAAAAACGAATCGGAAAGAACAATCACTCAAAGGCAACTTAACCTGATCTGAGTCGGCTTTTAATCACAACACAAAAGAAACCCTTAAACCTACAAACACATTTGCGGTTTCTTTCCCAAATCAAAAGTAAATCTGTTGTTCAGAAGGGACGTATTCTCTCTCTGCAGTTCCTCAATATCACTAATTGCCAGCAGAGAAGTCTTTGGAAAAGTATGAGTGATAGAAACAGCATGCATAATTCAGAGAAATAGAGAGGAAGGAAAAAGAGAGTGAGGAGGAAAGCAAGAGGCTCTGGTGAACAGAAGTGTGTCTGTATCAGCACAGTGCGGCATGTTTGAAAAAGGAGCAGCCGCAGTATGGAGACATGGCATAATTAGTTTGGGGAGATTGCAGCCTGTGGGGTAGGATTAGGGGTGCAGACACTCAACTAGCAGTGGTCTGTTAGATTAGTACTGGCATATGAACTTCATACAAACATTTTGATTATACATTTAAACCCAGTCTAACTGGAAGTGAAGCCCCTTGATGGAGTGGGACGTGATAACAGAGAGGACATGTGACTTCTAACTGAGACACAAATTAACACCCTGAACTTTCATTTCAACTGCTGCTTTGGGATATTCCTGCATGAAACCCTTCTACAGTCGGAAATCTAAGATATAATTGCCTGAAGATTATGTATGAGGAAAGAAAATGGCAATGTTAGCTTTGCAGTTGTTTAGTTGTTTAGCAAATATGCCTCTTAGAAAGGATAAATGATAAATGTTTTTTGTTTTTTTGTTTTAGTTCGCACTTTATTTTAAAGTCCTATTCTCACCATTTATTAAGTATTAACTATGACTTTTGTCTCATTAAACTCCTGAATTCGCTGTTTATTAATAGTTAGTAAATTAGTTAGTTGTTAAGTTTAGGTATTGGGATTAGAGATATAGAATATGGTCATGGTGAATATGTGCTTTATAAGTAAGTACTATTAAGCAGCCAAAATGTTAATAATAGGCATGCTAATCAGCACTAGTTAATAGTGAGAATCGGTCCCTAAACTAAAGTGTTACCGTTTTTTTTTTATTATTATTATTATCATTTACATCTCTTATGTTCAACTGTATTAATTTGATTAAGTAAAATCAAATTACAGTAAAAACAGTAAAAACAGTACTATTGCAAACTATTATTTCAATTTAAAATGATTTAAAACATTTTGTAATTAAATTAAAACCATTTTCATTTGGATCATTTTTGACAATCATTTGTGAGTTAAAATAATTAAAATAAAATTATCTTCTGTTTTAATATATTTTTAAAATATAATTTATTTATGATGGCAAAGCTGAATTTTCAGCAGCCATTACTTCAGTGTCGCATGATCCTTGAGAAATTCTAATTTGCTGCTCAAGAAACATTTAATATTTTTATCAATGTTGAAAATAGATGTGCTGCATAATATTTTTGTTAAAAATAATAATATTTTTTTTAGGATTCTTTGATGGATAAATGAATGAATGAATTTTTTTTAATCTTTTTTTTCCTGCAGTTTCAACTAAGCCTTTGACTCACTGATGCATTTCATTTTCTTAAAAGTAAATCCAATTTGTGGATTTTTGGGTTTACTAGTTGAAAATCCTATACTCTGAGTTAAATAGAACTCATCCAACTGGTATATTAAATCTAATGACGTCACTAGCATCACTTACTGGCATGTCAGACAGACATATCGACATTTTTCTCTAAACTGGATTTTTGTTTTATTGCTAGGATGCTGGCAGGATACATTTTTAAACAAAAGCAAAGGTAGTAAAACGAACAGACAGGGAGGAGAGCATGTCTCATTACATGTGAAATGTACAGTGTGTGGTACCCTACTTCTCCAGCTCCACATGTACAGTCTTGTGATATTGGTAATTGACCAGTCTCACAATTGTTAACAATTGAAGGAGCAAAATATAATTGGAAAAGGAACAGCAAGATGTAAACAAGTCAATAACTTGTCACACAAGCTACCTGTGTGTGGCTAATACGCAAGACTTAATTGGCCCGGTAGAGAAGATCCCCGAGAATTTGCCAATATTTCGCAGGACAAGCGAGATGCTAGCATTTATTCCTGACATCCAGCTGTTCTCAGAAAGTAACCAGATGGTAAAAACAGACCAAAAATATTCACCTGCACAGGAAGAATCCAATGAGAAGCTCTCGTTGATTTAGCTTTGCCACAATTAATTAATCAAAGCGTCGACATCGAGTCGATGTCTACAAAATATGATGTCTCTTTACAGATGCTGCAATGCTCTGAAACGGCCTAAACCTACATGAGCAACCCTTTTTGATTTCAACAGAACAGGAGTAAACTGGTGGCTGGGAAAAGCAGGCTTTATGTTGAATTTGAGGTAAGCACAGTCAAATCTGCAGGCTCTTAAGAGAATAATTGTGTCCCTGTAGTGAACAAAATTGACGATGAAATCCACCAGATAGGGCTGAATTAATTCACACTGGGTTTACACCCCCTGTTTATTTCAATTTCACATAATTTAAATTCAATTTTGTCCAATTACTATCTCGTTCTCCACACCTGGACAGTGCTGCAATGAAAGGTGGATATCTCCCCATAGAGATTTATGTACAAATGAATGCAAGCACTGATGCATTCAATGAAACAAATCACAGTTATCAAAACAAACCTAAATTAAGATCAGGTTTTTTATTTATTTTATTTCCTTTTTTCTCTCTCTCTCCCTGACATCAGTATCAGAATTGCTTTGTCAGGTGTCATGCACCATGAGATGTGGAATGCAATGCTACTGTCACAGAATGTCACAATACAATATGCTACTATAGCACAGTACATGTGTTTGTACAGCCAACACTGTATTTTTAACTTAGCTTAATTAATTATATTTTTCATCCTCATCTTCTATAAATCAGTAAATTGTTCTCATGAATCACATTCAGATACATACTGATTTATTATACTATAAATATTATATTATGCTCACATGCAGTACCATTGTGAAATATTATATTTACAAAAATAATAATAATATTTTCTATTTTAATATATTTTAAAATGCATTTCATTCCTGTGATTGCAAATCTGAATTTTCAGTCTTCAGTCTCACATGATCCTTCAGAAATTATTCTAATATGATTTTTGCTGTTCAGGAATTATTGTTATTAGTAGTAGTAATGGTAGTGTTAGTTGTAGTATCTACAAAAACAGTTGCTGCTTAATATTTTATGAAAACTGTGATGCTTATCTCTGGATTATTTGATGAATATAAAACTTGAAAGAACAAGTTAAAAAGCATTTTTGGTAAAAGAATAAAGAAAAATTATTTGAAATATATATATTGTTTTTTTGTTGTTGTTGTTTTTTTGTTTGTTTTTTTTTTTTTGGTGGATTAACACAAGGAATATTCCATATATTTTCCCATATGGAGAGAAGAAAGTAGCAAATGCTAGATAAACTTCTGATGCCAAATTTCCCTGCGAGATTCTTGTCTTTCACTTCAATTGTACACTTTACAATGCCTAAATAAGTTCTAAATAAAGTTAATGGCCAACTGGAAAGTAACTCTGTTTTATTTACTTGCCAATGCCAGTTTTCACTTGCATGCGATGCTTAGCGTGTGTTAATTTTGGCCCCTGCCTACACCCTTCCCAGGGGATCAGTGCTGCTTTAACATCATTATGGATCAGAATAATCATAGCGATCAAGGCCATGCTAATGTTTTTCTCTCATCCCATATTCCTCCTTTCTCCAGCACAGGCCTCTCAGCTTTGCCCTCTCCCATCATTTAGTGGACATTATTCAGATGCTCTTTACAATCTCATCTCTTATCAATCTCTCTGTGATGCACTGTGCCGCTGTAAACGTTACGTCTTCCTTTTAAATGTAGGATGGACTTGTAATGCAGTCATGGTCAGTACAAATGGTAAATTTGACCTGGTCAATCCAACCTTGAGAAATCCATTGTATACTAATAAATATATAATTATGTTTACAGAATACTTTCAACTACTGTGAGAGCTTCTGAACTTGAAATGTGGTATGGTAAATAAGTACACACTCAGGGCCAGATTTACTAAACAGGGCAAATTAGCCTAAAACCACAATCCCATAACAGCACTGATGGGAGTGGAAAGTTCTGTGATGATCTACTGACAATGTGCAAATTAAGGAACACAGATGCAGCCAGATCACATCCATAACGACTAACGCAATCTACCAAGAGCAGCACAAATCAGCGTATGGTCAGGGTAAACAAGTCGATGATAATCAGATGCAAGTAATCTGCTAACAACAGAGGTGCAAAATGGGTTAAGACATACTTTTTGAGGCGTTAAATAACGGCACAAATACCAATAAAATGACTATCACATCACCTTGCATGATTCATTTAAAATACTCTCATCCCATAAAATTTGCATCTGAAAAAGAAACTCCTAAAATTGCTTCTGAAATAAGGTAAGCCGCAACAGTCCATGCCTTTTTATCACTACCCAACAAACATTTGGACGTTTAATGACCGTTGAAAAGACGTCCCTCCGACACATCCCGTCATGGTTGAAAAATATATCCAAAATTAAAATTGAACCGACGTCTTTGATGTCTTCTGGCCGTAAATTACACGTCTTTTCTGCACGTCCCTGGACGTCTAAATGTGTCATCTTCTGGATGTCTATTTTGTGTTAATCTAATGTATTAATTTAAGTATATAAGCCTGCATATAAACTAATCACACACCCATTGTGTAACATCGTGAAAGGCATTCAATTATGTCTTGAGGTTTACACATCTGAACTTGACAAAGGTTGTAAAAAGGTCCAAAATCGGTCCAGTCCGACCTGAACGTCTGTAAAACGTTTTAATCACATGTACATCACAGAAACTAACACATTATTCGTTGACTTAAGCAAGAAGAATAGTGTTGTAATTTAGCACAACATATTTTATTGTGAATATTACATTTTTTAAAAATGTCTTCCATTTGTTAAACAGCTACTATCCAAACAAGAAAATAAAAATAGTAGAATGTGGTTAATTCTAAATCTGTGGCAATGGCATTTTCTTTAACAGTTTTACATTAATGTTAAGCATTATTTACACAAGAAAATAAAAGTACAGGATCATAGTTAACACATATGTAACTATTTTTTAGAGTATTTAAAAAAAAATAAATCTAAATGTTTATTTTTTTGGTCCACAAACCACCAGCTCTTCCAGGAGTGTGATTCATGTGTTCCACCATTGATGCATGGAAGTAAGAGCTATGGAAGTACTCATTTTTTTCCCCTAACAGTCTTGCATTATTGTTAAACAGCCATAAATCAAACAAGTAAACAACAAAGATACTGAAATATGGTTAACGCATATGTACATGTTTTTAGAGTCTGTGAAAGTTGTTTATGGCTCAATTTTTATATCCACCACCCCCAGCTCTTCCTGGACCATGCTTCAGGTGTTCCCCCATTGCTGCATCAATGTCTGAGTCTGTAGTATTGGGGCCCCACCTCTTCAAATCATCTGAGGGAAGAGAAAATTAATATAAGAAAAAAAAAAAATCAAAGACAAGGTTTGAGGTAAATGACACACTTACTAATTTTGACAATGTTTTTATGGTCCTACAACTAAATTGAACAGGACATTTCTGATAAAGACAGGTAGTCTTGTAGAGAATGTCCCCTGAATAGATAAAGGATACCAATAAAAATTACATAAATAAGACAAGGAACAAGAGATTTTGAATGTTACAAGGCCAAAATTACCTTGAATTACATAGTATAAAGGTGTAGCTTTAAATGGCTTCTTTTCAAGTCTGGCTGACTGTCCTAGTTAGTACAGACATCATAAAACTTCTGAGCAAGAAAACAGGCAGGTATATAAGGAGATATAATGGTGTGTGACAGGTTAAATCCTGAATTCAAGTAATATCAAAGGCTGGATTTATTATTGTGGCAATCATGTATATAATTTACTGAAATATTATGCAGCAATACACACAAACAATGCAAGGTAAATACATACCTGTGCATGACTTTGTTCACACAGTCTCTGAGTGAAGATCCATCAACTCTCGACAGATCAATCACACCACCTTGATACCGACCGATGTTCACTGTCATGAAGCCTGTTATCACCTGTGGAAAAAAAAAAAAAAAAATTATATTAATTTTGAAATTCATATCTCAAAATATATAAATGACTTTAATATTGTTGTTACACTTGCACTATCAAACCCTGCAACAATCAGACCTTATTCCAGAAGATAGAGATTATTTTCATTACACTCTAGAGATGGATTTCAACTTTGAAAGTAAATGTTAACATTTCTGTTCATTGTATTTGTGGAGGAAAACTGGAAAACTACATTAAATTCTGAATTACGCCATCGGGTGTGCCCCTGCTGTTTGTACTAGTACCAAGTGTTTATTGCTTACTCTACAATGACAAGGGTAATGATCATCTGAAATATTACTTAAGTTCTGATGTATTACTTACAATGACAATGGTGTCGTGACCTGAACTGCACCCTTGGGGTATCAATACAGTGTCATTAAACATTTAACCTATTGATAACTACTACAACATTTTAAAAGTGTCACTTGGACATTCAAAATCAGAACAAATTCTTCACATATTTCCAGATGCTGGAGCTGGTATTTCAGGGCAACACATCTAAATGATTTTCTGTAATTGACAGTAGCGTGTTTGTCTTGCCCTGTAACAGGGCAAAAAATCAACTTAGTTGTACACATTCAGATATAAAGTTTTCAAAACATTAACACCTACGCCTCAACATATGTTCACAGGTCTGTGAAGATTCATGGTTTCTGTGTTGTTGATGTTGACCTCCAAAGGTGTTATGTTGTGCATCCACTGTTGAAAAGAGTAAAACAAATAATGGAAATAAAGAACCATTTTATCTATGGAATTTTGAAGATGTTTATAAAGAGCTTTGCAACCACTTCCGATAAATTTTATACATTAGGACATTGTTAAAATTTAAAAAATACTGGGACATACTTCTGGGGGTAGCCGTCATTGTTTCATGAGATGTGGGCCTTTGCCTCCGTCTTACTTGGAGATCCAGCAGGCTCTGGGTAAATTGTCCTTCTTGGAAATATTACATAGGATGTGTTAGTTTTGGAGCATTTCACTGTCCAATTTTACTATTAAATGCTATAACAATAACATGTATTTGTCCTATGCATCTACATAATGGAGGGAGGACCCTATTATCTGAAATCAAAGCTAACAAACAATATCTTGCATCCAAAACTTGCATGCCTGCTGAATGAAGTGTTTAAAGTACTCAAATTTACATGGAAGGTGACATTACTTGACATTAAATCAAATGAGAATTGTACTACATTCACAGTAATTTTTGGTGGCATACCTGTTGTTTCCTCCTGTAAGTGTGACAGCCCAGCTGTTTATTAAAATACTCAAGAAGTGATGCTGTTCGACAGTTGTAGTATGGGATGTAATTTTTTCAGTCTCTTTCAGGTAATTTACTTTGAAAAGGCTACATCTGAGAGTAATAACTTTTACTGGAGCATTAAACATACTGGAGTGATATTATCTGCTGCCTGTCATAGCTAGTACAATAATTACATATCCATTTGTTTGGGATTTTAACAAATTCATGTTTTATTTTTTTTTTTAATTAAAAAACAAAACAAAAATTTATTTCACTAAACGTACTTCTCATTTTAAATTCCAATTCTAGCAGTTACAATAGCACCTAGAAAATGAATTATAAGCTAGAAGATAATAATTCATTTTGCCCTCCCCGACTCCAACCTCATCTGAAATGGTATCTTCCAGCTTCTGATTAATTGAACACACCTGATCCAGGTAACCAGCACGGGGTAGGGCAGGGATAGTTTGAAAATAATTAAGCCAGGTGTCCTTGAAGACCATGGGATCTATTACACCATGTTCTTGCAGTAGCACGACATTTAGCCAACATTAACAGATTGGGGATTTGGTGAATTTTCTATCAATTTCTCACCAAGAAGTATGCTTAACTGCATAAAACAATACAACTCAAGTGTAGAGACCCCATGGTGGTTTATACTGACGAATTCACGCCAGCAGAGTTTCTTTTTAGGGTAAAGCCTAACCTTACCCCAACTAACTTTTAGCCTACTAGCTAATTTTAGCCAAACTCAGAATACATTTCAGCTGACAATGTGCGCATCATTTCTTTCGGTTCCCTCATGTCAAACAAGTAAAACTCAACTACATTAAGCACCCTCCTCACGATCTCTTCTTCTTCTTCTGTTTTCTGGTGGGTAGCGCCAACGGTGCAATTGGAGTGTGGACCAGAGTTTACCCATTTCATGAGAGAGAGGAGGAAACTAAATATAATTGTATTGTACATGTATAAATATATATATTTCACAACCACTCATCTATCATGTAAAAGTGCTCTGAACTATTTCCCTATCCATATCCACAGTTTTTGTGACACTAATGACTGTCATTCATGGCTTACACTGAAATTATGTTTTGATTTCTTGTTTGCAGTCTGTTTTATACATTTATAAACAACGGGTCAAATAATGACTAAAATGCAGTGGCACAATCACTTAACCAGACAGGGCACTTTGTGAATATAATTTGTCATTAAACAAGATGTAAATACAAATGGTCCTGTGTTTTTATTTTTTATTTGTTTTTATAAAGATTCCCATGCTTTTTTTGTTTTTTTGTATGGGTGCTTGACTAGACGTGTAAAGGACGTCAGTGGACGTCTATTCACAACCTCTTAAAAACTACTTGGGGCACTAAAATTAATTTTTGCAGTATTAACTAAGGTGTAAGCACAATTGTTTTTGCATTTCATAAGGATTCCATAGAGGGTCATGATGGACTATAAATACACGTGTAAAAGACGTCACCTACTGGACGTCGTCTCACAACTGAATCGCAACAGGGTATTGAACTACACGTAGCTAAAAGTCAAAGTAACAATTATACATGCAACCCCAGAGAACTATAGACATGTACAAACGTATCTGAATGCATTTTTAGGAAATATTCTGTGTTACATATTTTTACATATTTATGTAGTCCTACCGCAACTATTTTTGGCCAGGGACACGACGTTGCCATTGGACCAATGTTTGCTGGGTAATGTTTCACTGTAAATCCTGACAGAATTTTTTTAGCGCCAAAAGAGGGTAAATCTGGCCCTTAAAATCAACAGTTGTAAAAGTAAATCTAGGAACAAAGTAGGTTATTTGCAAAGACCCGCACCATTCGCTACTGTTGCTACGTCTAACAAGCCATGAAACTCTCACGCCACACATCATGTTCTCACACAGTTAAAAATACATGGCGGAGCAAAGAGGAAACTGGTAACACGTCAACAGACAAGACAGAGCAAGTTACTTTTGGTATGAAACAAACTCTCAGCTTTCAAATTTGGTTTGCAAATCTCTTTCTCTTTCTTTCTTTCTTTTTCTTTCGAGAGGTGGATATCTCCCCATATAAATGTATTTACAAATTAATGAAGGCACTGATGCATTCAATGAAACAAATCACAGTTATCAAAACAAACCTAAATTAATATCTTTTTTTCCCTGACATATTATCAGAATTGCTATGTCAGGTGTCATGCACCATGGGATGTGGAATACAAAGCTACTGTTAAAGAATGTCACAATACAATATAGTGCTATAGATATTCTTACAACCAGCATTGTCGTGTTACTATCTTCATCATCATCATCATGTCTAAATCAGTCATTTGTTCTCATCAATTACATTCAGACAGATGCACATACTATTTATTACAAACTGATGTTAGATCTGAAATTTGAAATATTATGCTCACAAAACAGTTGTACTGTGAAAAATAATTACATTTTTTAAATAATGCTTTCTGTTTTATTATATTTTAAAATGTAGTATTCCTGGGATTACAAATCTGAATTTTCAGTCTTCAGTGTCACATGATTCTTCAGAAATCACTCTGATATGCTAATTTGCTGCTCAAGAAAATGATTTTTTATTATTAACGTCAAAACAGATCATAAATAAGTATCTATAAATATGTAAATAGTATTATAAAATAAATATTTTTACTTATTCTTTGACTTTAATCCTTTATTTATTGACTTGATCAGTCTAGGCTCTTGGCTTTGACTGTCTTTCTTACGGTTTGTTTGTTCAACAGCATAAGGAATAGTTAATGATTTGTGTGTGGATAAATGTAGAGGTCACACTGAACATCAAGGAAGGGGTTTTAAGATCAACCTATCAAAGAGGCTGCTGTGTCCTTCATGCACACGCTCCCTAAACAATGCAGCTCTTAGCAAGTCAATATAAGCACTTTCTCAGTACTAGAGAAAGCTCAACTTAAAAAAAGGTGTTGATATTGCAACTCAGTACTCTTGAGAATTGTCACTCTGCCTAATAAATATTGGTGAAATGACCCTTTACTTTAAACAGCAAAATGGATCCTAAGGGCACTGGGATTGTAGTCTTTATGTTGATGTGTTTTACTGCTGAACAAGCTCACGTGAATCCTGAGCTTATTATATCCTATAACGCTGCGTTTCTACAAACAGCATGACTTTCTTTTTTTTTATCTCAACTGCAGCTTTAGTGTTTTTTTTTTTGTTTTGTTTTTTCAGGCTGCTGCAAAATCCAGATAACATGACACAAAGTTCATTAACAAATAATTAGAGACTCAAGCTGTGTTTAAACACAGTTCATCCCATTAAAACTACTGTTTTCTGTCACCGTTTTGAGAAAGCAGAAACACTCTATTCCAATTCTTCTGAAGTCATACAATGCGCGAGGAAAAGAGGGACATTTAAGTCATTGTTCACTGACAATCAGTGAGCATTTAACCACTGTAACCGAATCATTGATTTAGTGAGTTAGGAAACCAGACCAGTCAGATTTGATTTGAATCATTTGGACAACTGATTCATTGAAAAGATCCTACTGAGAAATCATTGTTACTTCTTCAATAAAGTCTAATGAATGCACAATGAGAATTAAATTTCCGTCTCTTCCACACAGAAAGCTGTTTTAAGGCTTCAGAGGAAAATAGACACTTAAAAGCTTCTACCCCCTTTACAAAGGCCAGTCCCACATTTGCAGAAAAAGTACAAATTTTAAGAAATAATAAATAAATAATAAGAAATAATAACATATGACTGAATGTAATTTTGGGGTAAATGTTATTTATTTATTTTAATTTTATTTTACATATTACATGGCATTTCAATTAAACTGCTTCCAAAACCAAATAAATACTATAAACAAGCACAAGTCTTTGACGAGTTGGTTGATTAGCGATTATTTATTTTTGTTGAATTTTTCTTTGTAGGACTCAAGGGTTTCTAGAGCCCACTCTATTTACAAAACTAGTCCTCAATTAAATATAACAACAGAATAAATAAAGGGATTCACATTGGAATATGAAATGCTCTGAGCATCCAGTGAGTTTTCGCTTGATGCTCAGGAGAACCTAATCACACACTTACAGCACCAAGGTTACTTAGCAACCAGTGGAAAGAAACAATCCGCTGCCCATGGCATTTATACATGCCATTAATGTTGTCTTGGACATATACGTGATCTGAATATGAATTCGAACAGGTCATTTACATTGCTTCCACCTCCTTGATGCTTATCAGGCAAATCTATACCTTAAGATCAAGGCTCAAGTACACAAAGAATCGAAGCGCTAAGGAAACTATATAAAGGCACGTTACATCTGTTGCTTCCATGTTTGGCTCCACTGTCCTGTAAACAATGTAACTGTCGGTCTCAATGAACATGCATGGTTCCAGTGGTCGCAGCTGGTGGGCAGCTTTTCATCTCAATGCAGAAATTGGGCTTCCCAGTTTTCACCTGACACACTGTGCCAGCCACGACTGAGGATTAGAATTACAGCGCTTTTGACAAGCTTGTCAGATGTCAGTCTGGAAAGAGAGAGAGCTGGAGCTGCATAAGATTGCCTTTGCTGTTGACTTCAAAACATCTGTTTATCAGCTAGTATTTTATGGTGCTTTAGCGGCATAATGTCTTTGAACTAGGGTTGAATTGATTAAAATATGTAATGAATTAATTACATGACATGCAGACTAATCAATCAAATTAATTGCATGCATTCCGATACCTTGCCGATTTGCATTATATTAGCCAGTTTCATTGTATTATTATTTATACACTATTATTTAGTTAATTAGTTTAGAATATATATATATATATATATATATATATATATATATATAATTAATATTATATATAATTTTACTTTAAGTAATTTTGCTATACACACTTCTGCCATTTTTATTAGCTTTTTTTTTTTATTATTATTATTTCAGTTTAAGAATTTTAGTATTTGCAACTTAATTTATTTCAGTTAGGTGCCAAAACAATATTTATAATTTTTGTTATATTTTTCATCTAATATTATTATTTCATCTAATATTAATTTTAAAGGGCACGTACTATGCAAAATTCACTTTTACATGTTGTTTGAACATAAATGCGTGTCTACAGTGTGTGTACACAACCACCCTATAATGGCAAAAATCCACCCACTCCTTTTTGCTGCCACTTAATACACAGATGTAATATAAACATTCCATTTTTTCCCCCAGCTGTTTACCTTCACAGCCTTAACTGACTGTGTTATTTTAACTTGTGAGTGTTTTTAACATTAACTTGTGTGCATTTGACAGTTTAAACGCAATAAGACATGAAAGAGAACTTAGTTTAGTACTCACATGGCGTGTGACAGCTGCTTTCTGTAAAAAAGGGCATAATACAGGTAGGTGCCCAATAGTTTTATTTCAATAAAATGTAATTATTATTTTTTTTATTAGTTTTAGTTAACAATAACAAAACTGACATTACAGCCTTGTCTCATTGTTTATATATAGAGGTATTTGTACGTAAAACTTAAAGGTACACAACACACATCTTTGTATGGTTGGATAAATGCTGAAATTGTAACATTCAGACCTGGTTTCACAGACGGGGCTTGGATTAAGCCAGGATTAGGCCATAGTTCAATTAGGACATTTAAGTAGCTTTTATAAATGTGCATTAGGGAAAAAAACATTACTGGTGTGCATCTAAAGACAAAACAATGCCACTGACAAGCATTTTAAGATATGTCAGTGAAAGTTTCTTTCGGTTAAAGGATTCGTTCACTTCCAGAATAAAATTTTTCTGATAATTTACTCACCCCCATGTCATCCAAGATGTTCATGTCTTTCTACTTCAGCCAAACAAAAATTAAGGTTTTTGAGGAAAACACTCCAGGATCTCTCCATAGACTTCAATAGGGACCAACATGTTGAAGGTCCAAACTGCAGTTTCAGTGCAACTTCAAAGGGCTCTACGTGATTCCAGCAAAGGAATAAGGGTCAAATCTAGCAAAACGATCGGTTATTTTCTAATAAAAATGAAAATTATATACTTTTTAACCACAAATGCTTGTCTTACTTGTCTAATCAGTAACACTTTATTTTGATAGTCCACTTTACATTCATTCACAGACATTCTACTAACAATAACTTTGCAACTCAATGTCAACTAGCAGTCATTAGAGTATTAGTAGACTGTTTGCTTAATATCTTCTAACACTTTATTTTGATGGGTCGACAACATACAACATACTGACTATGAGAAACTTTGCAAGTATATGTCAACTTATTCTACTACTGACCCTAAACCTACCCTAACAGTCTACTCTGAGAGTTAGTAGACATGTAGTTGCAAATTAACGAGAATTAGTTGACAAGTAGTTGCAAAGTTACTTATCGTTAGTAGAATGTTTAAAGTGGACTATCAAAATAAAGTGTAACCTCTAATCCTTTAAATCAGATCACATGCTTTTTAGTCTGGGACTAGGCTTAAACCTTATCTGTGAAACTGGGGGTTATTGTTTTAGTTTGTAGTGCCTGATTCAGACTTTCAAAGTATTTCAAAGTGCAAGTTTTTGAAAATAATACCATTATAATCTCCATGTAAACTATGGAAACATGAATTTGTGAAAACAGTGATGTCACGCACATGCATATTGTGTGTTCAGTGTATTCATATGTAAATAATTTGAGTTTTACATGCTGTCAATATGACAATGTTATACATTTCAGTGCCTATAGGAAACATAAGAAAGCTCAGAACACAAAGCCTAGACTGGTAGACAAACAAAAGCATTTACATGACATTTAAAAGGGCAAATTACTGTTTTAGTCTGACTTGAATCAAAGTTTTAAAATGCAACTTGGGGAAAAAAGAAAACTTTTTGCAATAATTAGTCAGACTAACTTTTGTACATAATACTTTGTACACGCACGCAAAAAAAGGTGACAGTGTGTCTGTTAAATTCTGATGAAGCCGTCATCCTGTTTTGGTTACTGTGCTCTCGAATCTTTACAAAGCCTGTGATTTTGCACTCTTGCTCAGCAGAAATCTCTGCATTTAATGCCAAGATGTCCCAGTTATGCTCTCCTTTGAAGAAATGAAAGTAGAATGTTGTATTGGAGAGCGATATCAAAAGAAATTTTTACAGACATTAAATTCCGCTGGCAAGCCTCTCGAGCAGAACCCATTGCTCTGAAAGCACTCTATTTAGCCAAGCACTCTGCCTCTCTTTTGCTCCCTCTCCCCCATTCTCTCCATTCCTCTCGCTGCACACGTTGCTGAAAAACGCCAGTAAGTGCCTCTAATCAAATTGAGGATATTGTGATTTCTAATTACTTCAGACCATTGATTGGCTACCTCAATTATAATCTCACATTAAACAGCAAATTCCCGGCCAGGCCTTGTTTATGGAAATATTTTTCTTTCCATTTTAAACAAAAGCAAAATCAAATGCATGTTGTTTAAATGAATTATCTGCAGTTTCACTAAGGGAATGAAATCCAAGAGAATGAAAACAATCAATAATATAGTATCCGTTATATCTGATGATGGTGGCCTAGAGGCTAATAATGTCAGTGCCATAGATACCAATGGCATATAAAGGTTTTTTGTTGTTGCTTGACAAAATTATTACTAATAAAGACATGGCTGGATGGATAGATAGATGGATAAATAAATAATAGTAATAATAATAATAATAATAATGTGGAAAGACATTAATACTTGTATTCCGCAAGGAAGTAAAGACATTTATAATGTTACAAAAATATTTACATTTCAAATTAAATCCTTTACTTTTGACCTCTTATTTAGCAGCACAACTGTTTTCAAGGCTGTTAATAATAAGAAATATTTTGTGAGATTTCTGATAGATCATGTGACATAATAGCTGCTTAAAATTCAGCTTTGCAGTCACAAAACTAAATGACATTTTACAAATTAAAATACAAAACAACTATTTAAAATTGTAGTAATATTTCACTTATTATTACTGTTCTTACTGTGTTTTTGATCAAATAAACAGTGAACAAGAGAGAGAGAGAGAGAGAGAGAGAGAGATCTATAAAAAAAGGCACATACACATCATGACAAAAAGAGACAAAAATATTATATGGCCACTGTGAGCTTGAATGTTTGGAAACCATTTGCTGCCAGAAAATCTCCATACTCTTCCATGATGTGGACAAATTAATAAGTGCTGAATATTTCCATGCACAAGATTTCCCACAGTTTCCGTTCTGTGCTGAATCAGTAGACATGTGGATCGACTCCAGCTGAAACATAGCCTATTCATTTAGCTATAATTTAATAGAAATTTCAAACCCAAGAAAACTTCTTTCAAACACATTTCTGAGTCTGTTTTTGCACGGATTGTCTTTGGGTCTATGTGGGAGCGACATCAGAAGTGCACACACGCGCATGCGTGCAGCTTAGAGGGAGCATTGCCCATGAACCGGAGACTTAATGAGATCTCCTATCACCATTGTGAGCATTGTGGTGTTGAAAAGTGCACTTAACCCCAGGATGCTCCAGAGGCGGTGTCCATGCAATTAGTGTAATGTAAGTCACTTTGGATGAAAAAAAGAAGAAAAAAGTCTGCTAATGATGAGTAATAAAGCCATGGGAAGTCATATAAGGTTTGTTTGTTGAGGACTACCTATTAAAAAAAAAAAAATAGCCCCCAATTTTTATTTTTTATTTTTTTATTTTTTTCCCACATTAACATGACCTCAAACTCCAAATTCCTTATAAATAATACCCATAATTTTAATTAAAAAAGAAGAAAAAAAAAAAACTCATAGGGCATGTTAAACTCCAGCAATTAATTGTATTGATTTTCACATATCCTAAGCCTCAGCTCGATAATGCTTAACCTTCAGGAGGGTGTACTTAAAATAAAGGATAAAAAGAGAAATAAATAAATAGAGAAAAGTAACTAGAAAATACTGACCGAATATCTGAACTGCATGACGCAAACCATAAAATACTAGGAAAGAATAAGACAGAAACTAATAAAATGCAAGATTTTGCAATACATAAAAATGCAATTTTCTCAAGTTAACAACAAATAAAGGATACTGTTGTACAGCTTGTTACATATTGCAATTTGCCCCATTGTCAAAGCAATTTCACCAGTCCTCTCTTACTGTATTTCTATAATTAGGCATCTGTAGCATTACTTTTAGATGTTAAAGTTTGGCTTATTACTGGCCTCATACAGTAATCAAATTTTAAATGAATACTTCCACTTTGAAGCTGCTTTGAGTAAAACTGGTTGGCTATGTAAAAGCTGTTTTTGTTAACTTATTTAATTTGTAAATGAACAGGCGGAAGAGATCCAGTATATTCAACTGCTTGTATTAGTTTCTAATGTGCCACAAGACTTATTACGAAGGATTAGTTGTGTTATTTGTAGGTTGTATAAAAGCATGATCTGTTTAAACATGCTAACCTTGACAGATATACAGGGTTTTAACCAAGCAACCCATTTGCAAAGTTTATTGTAAGCCCTTTGAGGTTTTAGTTGATTTATCATGATGTCTGACCTTGTGCCTCCGTAAGGCGAGAAGACTGTACATTTCAGTAATGAGTAATTTGGAGGTGCAAGCAATTTCATTCTCAGCTGGACTTAGACGGGAATGGTGTGATTATTGCCAGGGTCATTATGTAGTGAATCTCACTATTTAATATAGCATGCATTGTGTGAAATATTCGTGCAGTTACAGGCATTAACTGGTCTGAATTCAGCACAAGAAACATGAGCAATCTTTTACTGAAGTCACTTTTTAAGGTCCAATCCGGGGCCAGTCAACGACATTGCACTCATTTTCTTGTCTTATTTGATTCAAACAGGTCAAATTCCTACATACTACGCCAGAATACACCTATGATAAAATAAATAAATAAATACAAATACATAAAAAAAATTAATAAATAACTGAATTACAAACAAATCTGAAAAAATAAATAAATAAATAATATTTGTAATTTGTACTTTAGGAAGTTATAAAATGAGGCTATAATGTAAGCATACTTTTAGCTGCTGGATGATACAGGTTTATTTATTATTATTATTATTATTATTATTATTATTATTATTATTATTATTTATTTATTTATTTATTTATTTATTTATTTATTTAATGGTAGGAGTGGTGTATTTTGAGCCAAAAGTTGAGCCAGTGGCTTACCCCTTCTTATGATTATAAAGTGTTATTTTACTATAATTCTATATTATATTTAAATATTTTTAGACCAGACATATTTGATTTTGTTCTTTGTTTTGAGCTTTATTTTATTCCTTTATATGCCTTGTTTATGAAAATTGGCCATTGAAGTTGCAACATATAAGTGGGATGTTGAGTACTGTTAAGGTCGGTCACAGTCCTTTTTTAATTATTCAGTTTAAACTTTATTTTGTTCTGAAATTTTTAAATAATTTAAAAATGCCTTCAAAGTTGTGAACTGTATCTTAAAATAAAACTTTTAAGAAGTCATCCCTCCATCCATTGCATTACCCAAACTGATTTATCATTATTAGGGCCATTACTGTCATGTGCTCAATTTAAACATGCCATAAGGAAAAACTGGCTTAACTCACTTATATAAAATACTTATTATACCTTAATATTTAATAAGCAACAACTGCCAATACAAAAGTTGCTAAGCAATTTAGTCAAAAGCTTAAAGCTTAATGTATACAAATATAATGTTATTAAACTTTGCCCTCAGCCAAAACTATTTGTTCTGGAACAAATAATGGATTCATGGGACCAGAGATTGCCCGTTAGATTTACCCAAAACAAATCAAAATATATCTTGTGTGTAACCACTATAGAGACATCAGAGCCAGTGGCAAATTCCAGAGGAACATTGGCGATGCCCTGGAGCTCACATCTCCAAAAACGTCAGAGCAAATGTTCAAATAGCCGCTATCTTTATAAACAAACCATATATTTGAAGTTTAAAGTACATTCTGTGACATAACAACATTAGTATTTGTAAAATTATGGTGGATTTGGGCGTCTACCATGACACTCGCTCTAAGAAATGCTGCAAGTAGGGTGATACAAATGGTGAAAGGTTCCTGTGGCAATACTGGGTGGATATATCATGGTTGGAAAGACTTCTCAGCCAATCAGATTCAAAGACCACAACAAACTGTTGCATAAATAAGTACATACAGTTAATTTATATAAATGTCAGATCAATGCAAGTGTCCCGAAAAGATAATGAAGAAAGAGTATCTTGAAAAGAATTACAGTAATCCTCTAGCCTTTATAAGTCCTCTATTAAAGAATTACCGTATTGTCCCGAATATAAGACGATGTTTTTTTCTTGGAAATACATCTGAAAAAACGCGGTCGTCTTATATTCGGGGTCTACACTTTGACATGTCAGTAATACACCCACAACAATAGGTGGCGCCAAAAACGCATAAAACGAGTGTGCCATGAAATGTGTAATGTAATATGTGTTGTAAAGTCGTGACTGTAATGTTAGCCTGATGGGACCAAACTTCCTCTGTAAGTGATTTTAAAACATAAGACTATACCCACATTTGAAGACTACAATAAGATTTCACTTCTACTGATAATAACATTTTGGTAGGCTACTATGAGATGGATAGCCTAAATGTTATATAATTAAAATGGGCTACCTGTTATTTCAATGGTATATCAAAAAGTGTATATTTTTCAATGTCATTGTTGGTACATTTTACCAGTATTTACCATACTTTCAAAACAAAAATTAAAATAGGAAAAATATGCAATTTGAAAATAATTTAAGAAAAAAATGTGTTTTACAGAGAGAAAAACAAACAACAAAAAAAACAAGATTTGTTTTTCAAAAAGCCTTTTTCCAAAAGGTACATCTGGAAAAAGGGGGGTCGTCTTATAATCAGGGTCGTCTTATATTCGGGACAATACGGTATAAAGAAATATTAAGAATTAACAATTATATTAAAGGTGGGTATGCATTTTTTCCAAAACGCTTTAGAAAACTGAGTCGGGCAAGTACCAAAACAAACTTGTAGCCAACCAGCAGTAAGGGGCGTGTCTACTCATGATACGAAGAGAGAGCACTCATCAGTGCACATGACGGACATTAGCCGAGCCGAGAGACGACAGAAAGATAGAGATGGCAGATAAAAAAACAAAAGAGGGAAACGTCTGCGGAACAAAAGAAGGCTTACACGTGTCTACACCGGACACAACAGTTGTCCTGTCGCGGTCTGTCTACACTGGACGCAACCAAGTGACCGTTCATTTGAAATTTGTGTCAATATGTCATATATAGAACGCAGCAGCAGTTTACTGTTGGGGATTTGTCATGTCGCGACGCAGCATCCAGTGTAGATAGCATCACTGATTATGAGTTCTATAGTATTTTGTTGCGCCGCACCGCTCGTGTCTGGTGTAGACACGGTGTTACGATAAGGCAAGAAGAAGGACCCGTGTAAATATCGGATCAGCTTTCCAGTGCTGGAGAGAACTCAAGGAGCGGGAAGGCCTGCAATCGGACGCCGAGGTTGCTTTGTTTCTTCTCGATAGGTGGGTAACATTGGTTTTGCCTGGGTTGCGTATGTGTGGGGCGGAGCTATCAAAATTGGGGCGAGAACCTTTTGGGGTAGGGACATGTTTGTTTTGGTGATTTCAAATGTCAACACTGGCTACCATAAATCACTTACCCCACCTTTAAATCTAAATGAACAAAAAGACTACATCTCTAAGAACTTGCCATGTGTGTTTTACATTTTTTTTTTTTTATAAATGACACTCCTATGTGCTATTGATCCTGTGTCACTTTGATCCGAAATTACGATAACAAGCACAAGAAATAAGCAGACATTATCTGTCATCTAGCTTCGATCTACTGTAGCTCTCCATGAAAAACTCTCTGTAAATGAGGTTTATATATTGCTAAGGACAAAGACACATAAATTACAGTCTTGCAGAAGATAACGTGGCTTTCCATCCTGACCTCCAACACCTCAGCTTAGCCGGAGCGCATCTGAAGCGCCTTCAAGAAAACATCACAACACGGCAAACGCCATAGAACATTCTGAGACTGAAAAGGTCAATAACGAAAGATTTCATTCTATCTCTGAGGAATCTCTCATAATAATGGGGGCAAGAATTGCTGGCAGAGCCCGTGGTTTGCTTTAAGTGAGGACAGGCTTTTTATCATCCTACGCAATGACTGACAAAATAACCTTGTCTACAAGGCTGAGAATGCTGAGGAACAGATGACTACAGAGCTCTCTACAAAGCCATCGGTTTATGCTTTTGGGCGACCTCTACAACCCATAAAGATGGGTCTGACCTTGTTGTAGTCACACTAGAGTAGGTACTAAAGTAGGTTCCTCCACCTCTTCAAGACTCCAAGATGCATCTTCCAAAGCAAACAACCTCCACATTTTACATGAGCCACCATCAGAGCAAGCAGTGAAGGACGCTTAGGGCAAAGGCAAGCTATGCTGAACAGCAGATGTGCACAATATCCCCCAGAGCACCTGGTGTAAGTGGGCTATGTTGTGATTGCCAGGCTGCACCACCCCGCCTCCAACCGGGAAAACATGAAAACTCCCAATGACTCCCTGAAAGATTGAAAGATTTTTCATGGTTCTGAGAACCAGTGGATAAACCACAGAGGGATTACTTGCCTTAGTGCCCTTGGAGTTCTAACAAATTCACACATGCAGCCTTTTCTTCACTCCCATATGTGGCCCACCTTAACCTTAAACTGTACACATACTTTAATCCCTGACCATGTGACTAAGACCAGAATTCTCTGAGCTCTCACATCAGCTGTAGCATCTGATGGGATTGCATTCTGGATTCAAAACAAAGGTGTGCACAATACCATAGAGAATCTCTGTTGACATAATTCCAACTTCACAAGAACAGTTGAACTGGTGCAAATTATTACATTATTTGTGTGCTGCGTTCACTCTGCTGTGTTCTTCTAATTATAGTTGCTACACAGTAACTGAACAATAAATATTTTTAAGTAATTTTTACTCATTCTCAGCTGTAACATTTACTATTTTTCTCACATGAACTGTTATGAGCAAAAGTGTCATATCGCATATTACAAAACATGTTGTCTAAAGGCCTATTCAGGTGGTATTTTTATCTCATAAGATTTACATATCACCTCAGTGATAAAACTCATGGATTTGAATGGCGATTTATTCACAGTGGCCAGCACATGATTGCCTGCTGTAAATAAAATTATTTTTATTTACAAATTTATTCTTATTATTATGTAAAATGTATTCTTATTATTCCAAGCATACTTTATAATATATAATCCTATTTATTATTTGATTTAAATCTCCTGTTTAAAAATAGACATGCTGTATTTGCACACGCGATATAGTTATGTATATACAGTGAGGAAAATAAGTATTTGAACACCCTGCTATTTTGCAAGTTCTCCCACTTAGAAATCATGGAGGGGTCTGAAATTGTCATCGTAGGTGCATGTCCACTGTGAGAGACATAATCTAAAAAAAAAAATCCAGAAATCACAATGTATGATTTTTAACTATTTATTTGTATGATACAGCTGCAAATAAGTATTTGAACACCTGAGAAAATCAATGTTAATATTTGGTACAGTAGCCTTTGTTTGCAATTACAGAGGTCAAACGTTTCCTGTAGTTTTTCACCAGGTTTGCACACACTGCAGGAGGGATTTTGGCCCACTCCTCCACACAGATCTTCTCTAGTTCAGTCTTTGAGCTCCCTCAAAGATTCTCTATTGGGTTTAGGTCTGGAGACTGGCTAGGCCACGCCAGAACCTTGATATGCTTCTTACAGAGCCACTCCTTGGTTATCCTGGCTGTGTGCTTGGTCATTGTCATGTTGGAAGACCCAGCCTCGACCCATCTTCAATGCTCTAACTGAGGGAAGGAGGTTGTTCCCCAAAATCTCGCAATACATGGCCCCGGTCATCCTCTCCTTAATACAGTGCAGTCGCCCTGTCCCATGTGCAGAAAAACACCCCAAAGCATGATGCTACCACCCCATGCTTCACAGTAGGGATGGTGTTCTTGGGATGGTACTCATCATTCTTCTTCCTCCAAACACGTTTAGTGGAATTATGACCAAAAGTTCTATTTTGGTCTCATCTGACCACATGACTTTCTCCCATGACTCCTCTGGATCATCCAAATGGTCATTGGCAAACTTAAGTCGGGCCTGGACATGTGCTGGTTTAAGCAGGGGAACCTTCCGTGCCATGCATGATTTCAAACCATGACGTCTTAGTGTATTACCAACAGTAACCTTGGAAGCGGTGGTCCCAGCTCTTTTCAGGTCATTGACCAGCTCCTCCCGTGTAGTTCTGGGCTGATTTCTCACCTTTCTTAGGATCATTGAGACCCCACGAGGTGAGATCTTGCATGGAGCCCCAGTCCGAGGGAGATTGACAGTCATGTTTAGCTTCTTCCATTTTCTAATGATTGCTCCAACAGTGGACCTTTTTCACCAAGCTGCTTGGCAATTTCCCGTAGCCCTTTCCAGCCTTGTGGAGGTGTACAATTTTGTCTCTAGTGTCTTTGGACAGCTCTTTGGTCTTGGTCATGTTAGTAGTTGGATTCTTACTGATTGTATGGGGTGGACAGGTGTCTTTATGCAGCTAACGACCTCAAACAGGTGCATCTAATTTAGGATAATAAATGGAGTGGAGGTGGACATTTTAAAGGCAGACTAACAGGTCTTTGAGGGTCAGAATTCTAGCTGATAGACAGGTGTTCAAATACTTATTTGCAGCTGTATCATACAAATAAATAGTTAAAAAATCATACATTGTGATTTCGGGAATTTTTTTAGATTATGTCTCTCACAGTGGACATGCACCTACGATGACAATTTCAGACCCCTCCATGATTTCTAAGTGGGAGAACTTGCAAAATAGCAGGGTGTTCAAATACTTATTTTCCTCACTGTAACTGTATATAATACACATTTTAAAATTGTACTGCATACCAGCTGCTGCCATGATAAAGACCCATTTCGAATGTTTTCGTGCTTTTCTTCTCTTTCTGCTCCCACTCACTGTGGTGGAGCAGTTATAAAATATTGTTCTTCTAAATACTTTCCAGAATTTCAGAAATAAATATGCATGCAAATTACACGGAAGCGCAACAGTTACCTTGCGGTGTTCAGAAGTGCTCAAAAAGGATTTAAACAGTGAATTTTGAATCGATTTTTTCTCGTGAACTCAGAGAGGTGGATTCGGACGGCAATTAAATTACCACACAAACTTGGTGTTTGTCAAAAAACAGTAGGCAATTCGGCCGAGGATTTTTAAGCGAGTGGTGTGAGAAAAACACAGACATCCTGGATTCGGACGGCATTAGACTACCCCCTGTAAATGGTGAAAATAACTTACGTCCCCCTGAAAAACAATTACCGTCCGAATCAGGCTAAATTGAATTGTTTCAAAAAGTGGTTTCATTTGAAATGAGATCTACTGTAATAACAACCCAGGCTCGTTAAAACAATGTGCCTATGGCAATATTTTTGCAAAATGTTACATGGATTCTTGCATGTTTCTAGGCACATTCAAAGTGAGTGGTGCCAAAAGCAAATTAAATTTGGTGTCAAATTTGGCTAAATTGAAATGTCCAAAACAGATGAATGTGGTGTGAATGTGGTTATTAATCATGCAGTATATTGTGATAGTTCGGAAAAAAAAAAAATAATAAACAACATTGTGGGGTGGGGAATTGTCCATTTTGTCCATTAGAAATTGATTGGATTTTTGTGGTTTGTTATCCACTTAAGTTGTGACGTAAGCAATACTGTTTTTGGTCCAGTCCTCTACTTGTTTCAGTTGATAATACTACATCAACGGCAATTTATGAGCATTGTTTTAGCTTAGCTAAGCTTTTAAAAACTCACAGTGTGTACACTACAGTCTCCATACTCATGACATCCCGGACACCAATATTTTAACAATTCATAAAAGATGAAACACTGTCTGTCCAATGGAGGTTTTAGTATGAATGTATGATCATGAGTTTTCAGTAGTATTAAAGCACACCATGAGTGTATATTAGCATAATTTTTTGTTTACTTGTGCATCTTATAGAGCGCTTGAACCTGGAAATGGCGATGCATGACATTAAAATTAACAGATTGCTGCAATCTCATGTGAGTGAGTTTGCTGGAGTGGAGAGGTTATTGTCCCGTCCTCACACCAGTGTTCATGTCATCAGAGAAGAGAATGTTGTTTCAAGGGAGAATTGTTAGTAGTTATATTAGTTAAATAAGTTATTTTTATTGCAGATTATGAGGACACATTATTTAAAAAAATAATAATAATCATGTCCACACATAAATTATTTATAATAAATACTGCAATATTCCATAAACGTGATAAAAACACATTTACTGAAGCAACCATGCCATGCCATATGCCAGTGCTGTACCAGCTGAGCTACCAAGCAAGCTTACTTCACCAGAAAAGCCATACATAGGGAGCTGGTTATGTGACGCAAACATGAAAATGTACAATCTACAAATCATGCGCTATGGTAAACTTAGCACTGTGCAAGAAAATGCAGTACATCATTGTATCAGTATTATGCCCCTGTAATCATAATTTGTGCAAAAATGAATGAAAGTTGTTGGTATTTCACTAGAATTTATTTCACCTGGAAACTGCAAATCATTTTTCCAATGAACGTAAGACGTAGGGTCCTCCATAAAAATCCATCAGACCATTTTATATACTGTACTGATACCGCTCTTTTTTTTTCTTCCATGAAGTACCTGTATCTGCAAAACGTAAGAGTGCTGAGAGTGAGCACATCAATAGATGGACACAAACCATCAGCCCTGAACTATAAAAAAACAGCGGTAGACATTATCTGACAAAAATAGGCATTAGCATCAGATTCAAGGCTGGGCAAACTAGAGAGGATTGATCGACCACTAAGAGAGATGCTTGATTTAATCACTTACATTACACACAGCTCACATTACCCTACAAGGGCACAGATTGTGCCTATACTACAACTTTAAACATTATGTTTTTGTTGCAGCTTGAGTAAAACACAGTACACTCAGATTGTCCTACACTTTATACTGGTAAATGTCACACAAATGACAAGCAATTAATCCCACTGAATTCCACACATAACCTCAAGCTTCACACTCACTGTCACAGATTTGATACTAGTAAAATTTACTGCATTTCAGACACTGCAAAGGCAAAAATGTTCTATTCAAATGTCAGAAAATAATTAAATAAACATATACATACATATTTACATATACAGTTTACCAACTCCAAACTTTTGATCAATACTGGGTAACACTTTAGTATAGGGACCAATTCTCAGTAGCTTATTAGCATGCTTATTATTAACATATTGGCTGTATATTAGTACTCATAAAGCACATATTCTACATCCCTAATCCTACTCAGTACCTAAACTTAACAACTACCTTACTAACTATTAATGACCAGCAAATTATGAGTTTATTGAGGTAAAAGTCCCTGGATCTGTGACCATCTGGTTGTAAATCCCAAATGAAAGGTAAAGTTCCTTCCCCATTTAACAAAGGCTGGCTTACAGGTTTTTCCATAAATCATAAATCACCATTCTCCATTCATTCAGATATTCTACCTGTGTTTGCTTCTTTCAGATGCACCAAATTAAAAGTCCCCAGTACTGCACTTCCTGCAGGGTCCATAAACAAACAGCAATACTGCAAGGCAACATGAAAGTGACCTTATTTACTTTCCTAATACACACACCAGGTCTGTGTATGATTCATCGGTGTATGTTCTTCTAAAGAAAAACTGCTTGTCTTCATAATCTTTCATAAAAATGTAACAACTTATTTCACCTCTGAATCATGATCCTTTTAGCTGACTTCACCAATCCTTTTCAAACCATCCGCTCCAACCACCTGGTTCCATTCTGGTAGGCAAGCCCACTTTTCATGATTCAATCAATTGCAGACAGTTCCGCTCTATATTTTTTTCTGGTTGAGTGTCCTGTGTCACTCAGAAATATATCAGATTACAGGAGTAAAATGAGTCTGCCAGGCCCTTTCATCTCTTACAAACATTTTCCAGTAGTTTCAGGAAAAAATACATAATGTTCATTGCCTGCTGTGGAATTACCATTGAATGGCAACATTTTATATCTTAGTATATTACTGATAAAGTGTTGCATTATTCCACCATATCTTCAACAACAACGTCAACTAGATGTGTTATCAAATCACTGTACCCCTCACTGATGAAACTGTAACCACAGACTGTATTAGAAAGCCAGCACTGGCGGCACAGAGCGAATTCCTCCAAAACCCTCCCAAATGGAGCATCCATGATGGCCACTCAGAGTGTGTGGAGGCCAAAGCCATCTGTTGCTCAAGTGTTAGTAATTTCCTCACCAGGTCTGTCAGCTGGAGCACTGCCTTGATTGGGCAATTCTGATGCTCATGGTAAACCAGCAGAATGTCACTGCACCTGGGCTCTTTCTGCAAACAGACAATTATCATTTCAATCAATGGGGTATTGGGCGCTTAGTGGGGTTCCTCTGCAGTGAAAGGATTGCCTCAGATTCTTATATAATTAAGCCCCGGCATGAAATGTCAGATTTAAGCATCAGATGTAATGCAGTCCAATGCCCATCAGTATCATTTAGGAATTTACATCTGTAATTGGCTGTTCATACTAAATAATGAAATACCTTTCAAACGGCAAACATTATGGCATGGATATGGGAATGGAGCAGAAGTATTCTGGCAGCAGTGTTCATTCAGTCTGTTCGCCTCACGTGAGGCCCTGCAGGAGGGAGAGAAAGGGTGAGTCAGACGGAGGTGCAGATCCACCGCTAATGCTGTGTTTCTGGAGAAGAAGAGGTCCTGCCAGCAGGATGCTACAGCGGTGCTGATAAATCGTGCTGCGTGACTGAAATTCACTAATAATAACAATCAGTCAAAATCTTCGACAGTTATTGCCAGGCGCCAAACCCGCCTTTGTCTGTGCACACATAACCGAACGCCTCTTAATTTGCTAATCAATTGGCCATGTCTGCTAAGCCCTGCAATTTATTATGCAAAGCCACCACAACCTGTTGACGAGAAAAGCTAAGCATCACATGAGAGCATTAATTTCCATTTCGGCTCAGTTTTAAACTGATAAATCAAGGCTATTGATTTTTTTAGAAATATAATGTTGGGCAGTAAGAATGATTAAGGTAGGGTTTAAACGGCATCATGGGGGGATTCAAAGAGAATGAACTGTGCCACTGGCAACACTGTTTATTTGCATGTGCTGTCTGTGTAGTTTTAAAGTCCAGTTCAATAAAGGTTATTGGGTAATGGTGCAAATGCAGCCATAAAATCTGTGTAGAATACAATTTGCATACTGCAAGTTCAGATCTTGTACATACTGCCAGTTTTGAGTTCTTGGATGCAGCAGGTTACAATGATCTGGCATACTTTACAGCATGTATGTATTTTGTCCATGAAAGAGGTAGAGTAAAAATGCTTAAAAATGGAAGAAAATAATAGAAATAATAATAATTTTGCATTATTGTCACTTGTATCTGATTAATCATAATTATTGTCAGTTTAAGCTTTTTTTTTCAGATATTTTACTTTTTTTTTTTTTTTTTAGTTTGTACACAAAAATATATATCTGCCTATACTTTTTAAGAAAGGGGTTCCTCACAAGAGGATTGTCACATTTGGGGGTCTTTGGCATTAAAAAAATAATTTACAGGACAATCATTTCATGCACAAGATGCATTTTGTGAAATTTTGAATCATGAAATGGAAAGTACAAGTATCATTTTGCAGGCCTAATAATACAGACAACCCCTTTAATGGATGAAATATGTATCTCATTTAAAGACAGCATTTTGTGATAGGTATTTTTGTTCACAAAAGGCTTTTTTTCCCCCCTGTTATCCACAAACGTACATTCACCATTATGTGCATGGAATGAAAGGAATTGCATGTACAAAAAATTATTTTTATGAAAAAAAAAATAAAAAATGAAGTACTGACATTTCTGTTGACAAAATGCAACTGCCTTTGTATTTCTGTGTTTGAAATGCATTAAAGTGTAATGATTAATTAATTCAGTACATGAAATTAGTCAGGTTACTTGGCACCCTATAATTTAGTGCATTTGACACAAAGTGTTAGTGAAGCTGTTTGTGAGTTTGCTTATATTGATGTGGTTATAATGAGATTGCAAAACACTACAAAAGGTGCAAGAAGCATGATGCTCATATGATGAAAGTACTGAATATTTATGCATTGGCTAGAAAAACTAACAGGTCCATGGGTGTGAAAAAAACTGTCCATGTGCAGTCATTAGTCTTGGCAGGAATACTGGCCAAGAGTAATGTAAGGAAAGGCACACAGGGAGAAAGACAAGGAGGTGGAGGCGTGGTACTGTCAGGAGGAAAAAGAGGAGGCGTTGTATGAAATAACACATGCATTGATGCAATATGCCAAGTGCCAAAATAAGGAGGGATATAGTTATTACATTGCTTTTGTTTTCTCTACACATTTTGTCTTTACTTTGACTTTTAACTGTGACATTCAATCATTTTTGCAGTTGATGTTTTCACTTTGCTATCTCTGTAATGGTGCCCAGACATGGGGTAAGGACTTTGAATCCATTAACATTTCATTCACTATCCATCTGTCGTCAGTTCTTGGTAGCATCTAGCATGTTTCTGCTGTGACAGCACTTCCAAGAGAAAATGAGCTAGTTACATCAAACCAGTGTTAAGAATTAGCTAGCCAACTGAAAGTACTTAACTAAAACTTAACCTTACAAAATTGTCCAGCAGCATTACAGTAGCTCAGTTGATTTTAAAATAATGCCTTTCCAGTACACTTAAAAATAAAAGTTATTTATTGGCATCTATGCTTTCATGAAGAACCTTTAACATTCATGGTACCTTTCAGTATAAATGGTTGCTTATAGTGGAAAAAAAGTTACTTAGTTCATTAAAATGTTCTTTGTGACAAGTATTTTTTATTTTTTTCCACATGACTTTTTTTTTCTCCCAAACCAGTTCTCCATGACCAAGTGAATCAAATAATTTCAACAGTTTATAGAACTTGAACCAATTCACTTCATTTTGAGTTCATGCGTGGCATTTTGGGGCTTTAAAGGAAAAGTTGTCATTATTTACTCACCCTCATGTCATTCCAACCCTTTATAAGTTGTTTTCTTATGTTGAACATAAAAAAGATACTAGGGGAAATAATAGGGAAAGAAATACTATGGAAATCAGTGGGAACCATCAACTTTTTGATTACCAGCATTCTTCAAAATATCTTCTTTTATATGCAACATAAATATGTATTTAGATATAAAGCTACGTTTAAAAAGTATCTTCCCCAACAATGCACCAATCTTCTTCAAAATATATTTAAAACTAACGATTATTGACATCCAGGACAATCAGATCTTCAGATGTTTCTAGAATCTCTCAGTTGCAATGTTGTCTTCACTGAAAGCGATTTAAACTTCAGACTGCACTGAAAATAAATATAAACTGGAGTTTCTGTAAGAGGAGACAGCTGTACACTAGTGCCTTTAAGCTGATGTAAACACGCAAGGCTTTCTGCAACGATATGTGAACAGGTAAATACAGAGATGTTTCAGAAAAAATATACTGAATATATATTCGATAAACATAATGTAAGTTTAATAAAAAAAAATAAATAAATAAAATAAAAATAAAAAAGTGATACCTGGCACCCATTAAGCAGATGTATGAGATGCATTTGAAAGTGTGAATCACTTGGAAGTCATCACAGGTTTTAAGCACCATATTTGCCCAGAAATATCTGATAAACATTTCATTACCCCCCACCACCACCACCACCCCTACCCCTGACATGATTTTGTTTCCCACCATTTATACACAATATTTCCACTCTCGCCATTTTTTTCCCCCTAAGGTACGTTTAAGAGTCTTATGCATCACCCTCTTCATATCTGAAATGAGTAACAACACTTACTCATGGGTTGCCGGTTTGCTGTTGGGACCAAAACAGTAGCTGGCACTGCTCCATCCTTTAGTACATTGTGGCAGGTCCGCGATGCAATCCATGCTCAAATATGCAACAAAAACTGTAGTGGGTGGACTGAAATGATCAGGGATTTTACAAAACATAAGCTATGTATACAGTACATTACCGTTTGGGATTATTTTATTTTATATTATTTTGAAAGAAAGTAATACTTCTTCAAGGATGCAAAAGAAAGATAAAAATGAAAATTAACACTTTTTTTGTTCTTTTGATCTCTTCATCTTCTATTCATGTGGTTTGCACATTTTTTATTTTTTTTTGTCAACTGCAAGGCTGTAATTGTATCATTGCCTTGAGACTACAACTGGCATATTGAAGGCATAGGATCAAATGTTGTTAGGGGATCTATTGAATTTATATGGTACTTGGGTAAGGTTCAATCAATGTACTATTGCAGGGCAATAAAGATGAAGCAAGATTCCTTTTGAATCAGATATTAAATCAGTTACACTGTAGTGTGTCTGTCCTCTAAAGCGCACAAGTATTCTTATAATTGCAAACTGTGCAGAGTAACACAAAAATGTAATTTATTGTAAAAACTGAGATCAAATTAAACTATAACTATATATGCTGTATATTAGCTCAACTGAAAATGCAAACTGTTATATATTTTTAACATGAAGAGACTTAGAAAAAAAGTCAAAACAAACATTCTTTTTTGCTCATGTGGCACATGACTTATTTGTTTATTCTTTTTGCAATACATTGACTGGAATTTCTCCCAACATCTGTGCCGTAGGACAGGCACATCAGTGTGGTCTTTGATCCACCTCATATAGCACATCAAAGCAGGGCTCAAATGAAAAGCTGTATTTGCCATCCCCACCTTGGCTCTTTCTAGCTCAGAGAGAGTCAGAATCTATTCAATGCGCTCTCATCTCCAGCACTTATCCACGGTGACACTTATCCTGAAACTGCATGCTATACATACAATAGAGGACTTGTATGTGAAATTTAAGCAATTTTGTTACACAAAGAGAGTGAAATATGCGGTTCTGTATGAATTGCTCTGTATGTAGTTGGAGAAAATCTACATAGACACATGATTTGATGCAACATTTATTATTATTATTATATATTTTTTAAATTTTGCATTCAAATCTTTCATATAACCATAGTATGTTATTATCCTAATAGATTTTAGACTAGAAATGTACAGCTTTGATATATTTTAAAGTATATCATTGCACACATATGTAGTTGATATTTTACATTTATGCAAACACCCCCGTCAAGGTATACATTTGCCTAATGCTACAGGTTCAATTTTGTTTAATTGTTTTGTCTTAAATAATATTTGGCTTATAATATCTGGCTTTGCAACAAAATACCATACCTATTGTACAAATTCATATTTTACATGGTCATTTATAGGGGTGTAAATCGGATGGTTCGTCACGATACGATATCGATTCTCATACCCAGCGATACGATATTTGCTGATACCTCAAACAATTATACGATACGATTACGATTCGATACAGGAGTATATCAATCGATATTGTGATATTATATACCTATTTAAATGCAATTTAATGATATTATATACATATTTAAAGGGATAGTTCACCCAAAAATGAAAGTTCTGTCATAATTTACTCACCCTCAAGTAGTTCCAAACCTGTATGAATTTCTTTGTTCTGCTGAACACAAAGGAAGATATTTTGAAGAAAGTTTGTAAGCAGGCTGTTCTGGGGCACCATTGACTTCCATAGTAGGAAAAAAAAAAAATACTATGGAAGTCAATGGTGCCCCAGAACTACTCTGTTTCCCACATTTTTCAGAATATCTTCCTTTGTGTTCAGCAGAACAAAGACATTCAGGTTTGGAACTACTTGAGGGTGAGTAAATGATGACACAATTTTCATTTTTGGGTGAACTATTCTTTTAAATGCTATTTTAACTCACAAATGCAACCAAAATATATAACATGAACATTTATATGAAATTTTTACATCCTGTACCTCAATTGGGACATTAATTATTTTTGATGTTACAAAGGTTATTTAATCAGGATTATTTAATCACGGATTTATACTGATACACATGCGTTTTCTTTCTCAACTCTTTATGTTAAGACATATGCCTAACCGGCTGTGTTTACTATGTTATTCGCCAAAACGCGCATTTTTTATGTAATTTTGTCTGTATTTATCCATCCATGCATAAAAACGCGGAAGAAAGCTCAATTTAGTATTCGTGCGGCTGCAGTGTGCGTGTGCGTGCGCGTGCGCTTCAGATGAGTGCGCAGAAAACTTCTCACACATTGCTGGACTGTTCCGCAAACATGACATTATGTGAAAATGTGGACAGTGCCAAAATAAAGGTGCCTATTTATACTACAGATATAGATATTTTACGCGTGGCATTGATGCATCGTATCGTCAGACATCCTATAGATGTATCGATCCATATCTTGCAATTTTGTTATACGAAAGTGAGTGAAACTTACAGAGCTGAATGGAAGTTGGAGAAAATAGTATTCTTCCAAATTTGTATTCAGATTTTTAAGATATGTATTCTTATATTACCTCTATATTATATTACTCCCATTGTTGTTGTGTTAGAAATATGAAATGAGTCATATCATACAGTGTATTGATCATTTGGTAATAAAAACCATATTTTTAGTTAATAAAAATGAAGAGTTTGTCCATGTCCCTTTAATGGCTGTCCACCCTATGGTATTGGGGAATCCTCCCCTTTAAGAAAAGGCCATCCCTTTAGTGACATCAGGAAAATAGATTTGTTGTCTCTTCAGTGGCGGGAATTTCAACGGCTGAGGTGAGTAAGTTGGTGACTTTTCACTTGACAAATTTTATTCGTATAAGTTTGCTTACTTGCTTTGCCAAAGCTTAACATGTCCACCCTGTCGGCATAAAATATGCCTGACATATTTATCTGAATGCAGTATTTTCAAAATATGTAAGTTTAAATATACCAAATTCTCTTCAACAACCAGACTAAATATTTAGCTATTATATCAATGTGATTGAGGATGTAATTATATTATTTATTATTATTGTTATATTATTTTTTTAATAACCCTTTTAAGGAAAGGGACATAATATCTTCCTGAAAATATAATTTGCATCTTAATTTTGCAATGAAAACGTATTTAACAGTAATGTATATGTCCATGACAGGGTGGACATATCTTATGGTATATTCTTCGAATAATGGCCCGTAATTATCTAAAAAAATGTGTAGGAGCTCAGCTAATATGTTTCTATAGTACTTGAGTGTCTACTATTTATGATATGACATAAAGTGTGAAATTAAAACCAAAATGTTTGAGTATTGTGAGGGTTGAAAGGCACTCTATGGTGATATTGACCTTTTTAATTTCTCTGAATGTATTGCTCTCTGTTTTTTGCTGCCTGAAACTCCTCCTTTTGTTGAGAAAGACTGCCAGCTCCACTGAGTGATCTGATTTATGTGTTCAGCAGAAAAATCTTACAGTTATATTTATGCTTATGTGTGGGATGAAAACAACCGGCCCTACGAAAACCTTTGTTAGGCTGATTTAGGATCATTTGCCGTTTTAAGCGTGTCACAGATATGCCTCGGGTTCCTGGCCTTTACCAATGTTTTTATTCCAAGATTTAATTCTTGAAAGTCATCATGCCTGCCGTGTTAAACCCACTGTCCTCATTTCAATGCCCTGGTCTGTAGCCAACACTGGTCTCTCTCCCCTCGCTCCCTCCTCCCAGTCAACTCCATCCCCAATCACAATCTTATGAATGGCAACCAATCAGAGCCTGCTCCCCTCTGCAAACTGCATCCTTGTCCAGCAGAGCAAGAAAGAAAGGATAGAGCAGGAGAGAGAGGGCTTTATGTGTGAGTGAGGGAGGGAGAGAGAGGCAGCTGGAGTCTCACACACAACTGTAGTCAGTCTTGGAATCTGAGCGCTGCCAAGAGGCGAGTACAGAAGCCAGTGTCGTACTTCCATGAGGATGACATGCTCTCAGAAGAGCACAGGAGTCTGTTTTGTTAAGGTAAGAGCCTTATGCTTCTTACTCTTCAGATAACGCCAGCTAATCTAAATAGCATGGAAAGAGCGTTGCAATTTTATTACTAGTTTGAAATTGTTGCTGTGGAACTGACAAGAGGCGAAACTCAAATCGAAATCGAAATACTTTGGAATGCTTCCTTCTGCATAGAATTGCATTTTTCCATGGTAACAACCTCATAATGGATTGCATTTTTAATGAAATAGATTTGAATGGCTTTTTCCCTCTGTCATAATGCCACAGACTTACCAGATCATATAATCTTACATGAAATGCCATGGACATTTGTGGACATTTGTAATCTATCTATCTATCTATCTGTCAATCTGTCTATCATCTGCTTAGATCTTGCATTATTATACTGTAGTCTTTTTATTTTATACTGTGTGCGTATATATATATATATATATATATATATATATATATATATATATATATATATATATTATAATGTATCAAACATATAATGTATAATTTATATGTAAACACAGTGTCTTGTCTAGTTAAACTTTACCACCCACAGGAGTCATGACTGCAGCTGAAGTTTCTAAAATCCTCCCTCTATCTCTATGCATTTAATCACCCTGTCGCTTTTTACAAGGAGGTGTGCACACGTGTTTAGAGGTCTGCGTGCTTGTTTGATCCTTCACATAAAACATATCACAGCCGACGAAGGGAAATTGCTTTCATGCACCGCTGTCTCTGATTGTGATCCTTAACCCGAGGTTTTAGCTAAAGCGGTGCAGATTCTGTAGTATGTTGGTATAGTTGTAACACTAAACCTGCATAAGCAGCGCTCTGTGTTTGAAAGTGTTCATGTAGGATATCCACGAGTGTTTTCCAGCTTTCATGTCAGTTGTTTGTACCACTTGCGAGTGTGGAAGTCAAATGCAAGACTGTAGACAAATCACTTTGAGTGCTGTATTGCCAATAAGGATTGATCCTTGTCTGTGTACCTAAAAATGTTCTTGCATATTGACTATGTAAACCATTCTTGCTAAACTTGAGTTTAGATCAGATTTTTCAGCTGAGCTTCTGAACTCAGCCAATATATGCAGACTGTGATTTATACATCTGACATAAACGCATAATGGCATGACTGTTTCACACAAATTAAAGTGCACACTTCCTCTGAGCCAGTGTCATATGTATAATTGCCTTTCAACACTGAGATAAATCATGAGATAAAGCCCCACATGCTTCCACTCTGGGAAGCTCTCTCTCTCTTTCCGTTTCTGTCTTCTGATACCATCTCCCTCTATTTCTTTCTGCCTCGAAATGCGAGGCAATTTGCCTCATAATGAGGTGAAAGATCCAACCAATGTATTTCTTTTCAGGGAGGTACTATAATCATATTTATGCCCTGACCTGAGGAAGTGACCTATTAAAATGCATTTTATGAGGTCAAGGGCTGCTCATCTAGCGTTCATTTGAATTCTAGTCACCAGTTAAACCCCTAGCAATGTTAGCCAGCATTTCCAGTATCCGCAACCGTGTACCACACAGCCCTCCCTTCTTCTTTGCCCTTCTCTGACAACACACATAATTTTTTTTAATCAGACAAGACCTCCGTCAGCTCCTGCCGTAGCTCACTTTTGAATTCATTAGATCCTCAGAGCCACACGAAATCAGAGAAAGTGTTCTGTCTAATAACTCAGGGTGTAAATGATTGCCTTGAGTCTGTGAACCTGGCAGAATCAAAGCCGATCCTCCAGGCAGGCAATCAACATGGTGCATATCTGATCTGTACCAAAGTTTCAAAACAAAGAAGACAGGGCATTAATATTGCAAGGGAGAGGCCAGCTGTGAGAGCCGTCCAGCATGAGGGATGGAGTGATGGGGAGATTCATACAGGGAGGAGAAGAGAGAAAAAGGTCTTGGGCTCCCCCAAGTGGTAACTGTTGCATCTGTGGCTTGTTGCTGGTGTCAAATTCTAGAGTATTGAATAAGAGTCCCTTAAATGTAAATGTTTCTCACTAGGACTTAAATATATGCAGTTATGTAGGTGAATTAAGCTGCTGTCTATATGGCAAGGACGGTCATGGGCATAAAAATCAGCATTTTTGCATATTCACCTGAATAGCACCAGAATTCAGGCAAAATGGGGGGAAAAAAACAAGGTATTATATGTCATTAGGGAGCCCAGATTTGGTTCCATGATAGCTTAGATACAAGGACTAAGCGTACTTGACTCGGAGCTGCGGGCATTAATGCTAATTCTCTAATTAATAGGTGATATATGGCACGTCCCGAGAGTGTATCTAATGCCCATCTCTCCCTTTCCCCGGCCAAATCACTGACCACTTATACCTTAAAATTCATGAGATGTCAAAGGCTGCTTATTATGCAGCGCACATCTAGGATTAATATTCTAATAAGGTTCATGGAAAGAGTTTAAATTATAACTGCAGCATTTAATCATAATAATAATCAAAGTGGATTACATGTTACAAAACAGAAATGGTTTTTATGCCGGCCAGGGGCAAGACGGGGAATTAACAAGGAATACACAGCACTTTATTAAACAATATCAAACAATCAAAAACATATTTAGACAGCTAGATGGCCACTGTTGTCATGCTGAATGATGAATATGACATGCAATTTCAAGAACTTTGCAAAAATGTGTTGAACTGGGAGGTATTTTAGTGAAAATTCCTTTCCTATTGACAGGAAAGTTGGTTGATTTGAAATTATTCTGTATAAAAACAAAGAATGTTGGAATGTGATGGATTTTCTGAGATGTTAGAGGTCAGCAATGAAGTGGGTGCTCTGGAATACTTGATTCTGATTGGTCAGTCGTGGCATTCCGTGGTCTGATACGTTTAAATAGAGTGAGAATTGAAAAATCCTATTCATTTTCAATATAAGAGAATTTATTTTTAAGAATAATAACTTATAAACCTTTAGACCTTGTAAGCTACAAGGTTAATCAATGGTATATGCTTTTGTTGAAGCTTATCAGCCCACTTTATTTCAGCATATTTTTCTGATTTCAAAATCCATGTTAAAAACTCATCTTTTCTCTTGCTCTTTTAACTTGCTCTTTCGTAACTGCATTTGTATATTACTTAAGTACAGCACAAACTGGTCAACCAAAGTTGTTTTTGAATGTGCTTTATAAAGAAATCAGAACTCAAAATTTATTTTGAAGTGAAGGTGGTTAACCTAAGTTGCTGGAAAAACTAGATTACTGCAAAAAGAAAATTGTGCCAAAAGAAAAAATTGCACTCATCTACTCATCCAAAGTCCACCTCAAACAAATATGCAACAGCAAATTTATATAGATATCCACTGATTTTAATTCCACATTGTTGTAGATCTTTACCTATTTAAATCCATTAAGTACAGAGTCTTGAACCTTTGAATTTTTGTCCGATTTTCAAAAACATTTTTCCTTCAAATCAAAGTTTGCAATGCTGTAATTCACCTTGTAGCTGGTTGGTTTGGTTCATGGCTTGTGAGGCATTTTTTCTGTTTTTAAATCCGTATTGGAAAAATACTTGGAAATTCCATTGCTTTGCCTCAGTTATTGTTTGTACTGAAAATAACCTCAGAGGATTTTAGTATTAATGTTACTGTAATAATGTTTGTCTCGTTGCTAGGCTGATTGTAATGGACTATTTTTGTCTTAGAGGAAGCTATGGGATAAACTATTTCAACTCAAATCAATATTTACTGTATACATATTTATTTATTTGGCATGTAGCCATGTAACCTGAAAGCTAAATTGGAGCCTGCTGGCCATGTTGAACACTGACATCTTTGCTTACAGCAGTTCAGTAATGTAATAGTGGCGTTAAATATCTCTCGGGACAGGCATTCAAACATTTAGCAACATTAAAACTCATGGTTTGCTACATTTAAGGAGATGCTCGTGAAAAATCCTCTCTAAAAGGTGAAAAGGAGGTGAGTAATGTTTCACTTAGTCCCAGTTAATTGAATGTATCGCACATCGGCTGTCATGCTTAAACACTCAGCCTGAAAGCTCAGGAATAAACACAGCGGCAGGCCACTCTGCCAGCAGCAATCACTATTTGAGGCAGGGAGCAAGAGCTTTTAGGTCGTGTGACCAGCATTTGAATCCAACCTTAGTCATTCTGTGACATATAATCAAGGTCTGTTATTGATCCCGCTACGTACGTTGATTTCTCTCGGCTCTGATGTAGCTATAACACCCGTACTATAGTACTCCCTCTGGAAATCGATTTGGATGTGGAACATATTAAGAGGACAAGGGAATAAGAAGATGACATTGGAATGAGAATCAATTTGTGAATAAGGGTTGTCACTTCATTCACTTGCAGACTTTGTTTTAATCATTGTTTGTGACTGCAGAAAAAAATCCACATGAGATGCGAACGTTATCTCGATCGATAATGATGCTGAGGGTCTTGACCGAATAACAGTCAGAGGTTGCGCTGGAAATAATTGGACTCTGTCACCATAACAGCCTGGGTTGTAAAATTTACTTCATATTTTTGGTTTCCCGTTAGCCTAATTATATTTGGTACTTATGCAAATGTAACTCCTAACATGAACCTAAACCCTAAAGTTAACCTGAGTACAGCATTGGTAGCAGATCCTGACAGATAGCAATATTGTTTGTAGCAACTGGATCTATTTCTTTGTATATGACTATTGACTAGGCCTATATTCATTTATT